>NC_079418.1:9150751-9373251 GCF_026213295.1 Gadus chalcogrammus
TTTAGATCTGTCAGAAATCCTCTCGGCTGAGGATGAAAGTAATGACCAGCTGTCTCTTCCCCCGCACTACAGGTGTGCTTCACACACCATCTATTTAATTTCCACAAGTGATGTGGAGAAATATTCAACTTCCAATGCAGAGAGCAAGGCCGTGTATAGGAGCAGCACAGCAAAATGCACTGCTCTTTGGACCAAATCAAGTAGATCTGCCCTTGCGTCAGAAACAGTGGAGGAAGTAAGCAAAGAAAGCTTCTGGTACCAACATCCACACGGTGGAATTCCTTTTTTGACGCTGTAAAGAGAATTGCAATTGCAATCTCCATGAATGAGCTGAACACTCTGTGCACCAAGCTGGGAGTTCCGTGCTTCAAAGACAAAGAGTACCAGTTCCTGCATGAGTACTGCACCGCCATGAAGCCCCTGACTGCAGCACTGGACATTTTACAAGGCAACTGTCCTTATGAGACTTTACTACCCACACTAGAAGTTCTGATGCAGAAGACCCTGGCTGTGAAAGATGCCTTCTCCAGGATGACTACAGGACTTCCAAATGCCATAGTGCAGGTATGTTCCATCTTTAAGCCAGTTAAAATGTCTTGCATCATCACACTATTTATAAACATGGAACAGAATATTCATTATCATTAAAAAAAAAGATTAAAACAAGTACAAATATCAGTAAGTAACCTATAAGAAATTAAATCTATAATATTGATCCCACATTAGGCATGGTTTCCAGGTTGTTCAATTACATAATAAATAGTAGGCCTTGTAGGCATAAACATATCAATTATATTTTTCAGGCTATCCAGACTCGTTTTGCCGGTGTGTTGGACGACAAAGATGCCGTTCTGACAGCAGAGTGCCACAAAACTGCTCCTGCAGCACAGAGCAGGGCTGTTTCACTTTTAAGGCAGAGACAGAGGAGACCTACTCTGCAGAAAAGGAAGTTATGGACTACCTGAGGTCAGCCTATGACCTTCAGATTCTGCATCAGTTTTCAAACATAAAGATCAATTTCTTGAAGCATAACTCTCCAACCCCATCAAGTGCTCCTGTGGAGCGGCTTCTCATTCTGGGAGTTTTGGTGCTCACGCCTAGCCTGGCTCCGCCCGCCTAAGTACTTCCGCTCAATTTGAATTTCCCTTCAGTACTAGGTCTGGACCTGCTGTATGTAATTTAGTAATTTGGTTAGACACGAACAGAGGGCGTGTCTGAGAACAATGACGATAAAGTCGTACGCCAGTTTGAGTTGTTGTTGTAGGTCGTTAGTTGATTTACAATGTGCAATTTTTCCCTGATAAATTAAATTCGACGAACAAAACCTGCAGCTGTCGTTGACGGACATTTTCGTGCAGACGCGCAAGGTGTTTGGTTTGTGTACAACCTGCGCGTGATTCCCGGCGCATGACATACGTCACAACCAAACGTTAGCGATTGGTTATGGCAGATTCAGAGTGGCACTGGGCAGATCCAGATCCTGATCCTGTCTTTATCTTGTATTGTATAAAAGCAAGTATTTATGCGGTGAAGTCAGAAAAGACTCTATTTCGTTTTTTATGAAAACATGTATTTATCTTGTGTAGTCAGAAAATACTTGATTTTATTTTTCATAAAAACATCAATTTCTTCAGGAAATTGTTTTTAAGTTAAATTGTCTGGCGATACATTGTGGACCTTGCACTTCCAATAAAGTTAGTATTGGCAAAACCGGTTGTATTTTTTTGTTTTGAGGCGGTAGGGGATGTTGTTGCAGCTAAATGTAACTAACAAAGTAACTTGTAATCTAACTTAGTTGCTTTTAATATCAAGTAATCAGTAAAGTAACTAAGTTACTATTTTATGGAGTAACTAGATATCAGTAATCTGATTACTTTTTCAAGGTAACTGTGGCAACACTGGTGTGTGTTCTCTCCCTCAGACAACCCCACCAGAGGTCAAAGGTTACCAGTGCTCAGTCTGTACAGCAGCATCAAACAGAGCTGATCAAGGTGTGTACATTTCCAACAAGTCATTGGATTTTAGCTCTACATCAACATTAAAAAGCATCTCTTGTGGTCCAAATTGTCTCCAGGCTTCCCTCTTTAGACCAGTGGGACGTGAATCCATGACAGATGCTTCTGAAGTCCTCAGTTAGTTCAGAGTAAAGTTCTCCTTGATGTTTGTTCTGTTCCAGAGGGCTGAGGAGAACGCACACGCTTTCCTAGACAAGGAGCTGAAGAAGCTCTGGAGGGATCTCTTCTCAGATGACCCACAATGCTCAGAGAGTCAGAGGGAGGAGGACGAGGTGGATGATAAGAAAAAGGAGCAGAGGAGGTGCGCCATAGCGGGAGTGGTTGACATCACAAAGCTCTGCCTGATGGAGATGAACCAGGAGGAACTGGCCGACACACTGTGGAGAAGTAAGAGACTCTTATTTCGAAGACAGAGGAAACCATTATTATGAAGGGAAGATACTCTTATCTTGAAAATTTAGAAGAACTACTCATTTTGAAGAGCAGTATGAGAATACTTGTTCCGTTCAGAGTAATTGACATAATGTGACACTGACATAATGTGACATAATGTAACACAGTTTTGATCCAGATTTTTAGGGTTAATGGGGGTATGAGGTTAAATGGTTTGATTCAGGTTTTGAGGGTTATTTTGGGGTATCAGGTTAAATGGTTTGATCCAGGTATGGAGGGTTATTGTGGGGGTATTAGGTTAAATGGTTTGATCCAGATATGCATGGGCATCGCACATGCGCCTACATTCCCGGGCATTTGTGTACTTCGCGCATTCCCTGGCATTAGTGTACTTTATATGAATAGGGTTGATGTATTTTATATATTCTATATTGCCTATTTATTTTGTTAAATGTCATGAAGTCTAATGAGATACATTATGGACAAAGTTCTTAGTTGTCGCGTCATATAGTTGTAAATGAGTGAAACTGCGGCGAAGAGTGTGGCCACCGTGGTTGAAGCGACGCTACAAGTAAAATAGCTTGTAGCGACGCTACAAGCTAACTCTGTAATCAAGACGTTGCCGGATCTATTCCCTCTTTGTCAGATTTACGCTTTTGCCAGATTGGCACGCTTTTATGGTCGCACCGCTTTTTAGTCAGAAAGCCAGACCTCCTGTGCTAGGAACCTTCAAGTTTCAAATTCAGTGCCTTTTTAGTCAGCCAGCCAGTGCCCTGTACTACGAACCTTGATTAGTGGGTTAGCGAAGTATGTTGCGCTCAAAGCCTGGGTTAGCTGTGACACGAAAGTCAATCTCTTTTTATAATAATAATGGATTGAATTTATATAGCACTTTTCTAGACACTCAAAGAAGCTTTACAGTGAGGGGGGGACCTCACTCACCACCACCAGTGTGTAGCACCCACTTGGGTGATGCATGGCAGCCTATCTGCGCCAGAACGCTCACCACACACCAGCCTGAGGTGGCGAGTGAGGGAATTAATGAGTCAGCCAATTATACAGGAGGATGATTAGGGGGCCAGATTGAATGAGCCTGGTTGGGCCAGGATACCGGGGAAGCCCCTACTCTTTGCGATAAGTGCCCTGGGATCTTTTATGACCTCAGTTAGTCAGAACCTCGGTTTTACATCTCCTCTAAAGGACGGCGCCTTCCACAGCAGTGTCCCCGTCCCTGCACTGGGGCATCGGGATTGATGTTAAGGCCACAGGGATGAGTGCCAAATATTGGCCACCATTCGACACCACTTACAGCACCTGGTATTCCCAGGTGGTCTCCCATCCAAGTACTAACAAGGCCGACCATGCTTAGAATAGAATAGAAAGCTTTATTGTCATTGTACAAAGTACAACGAAATGCAATGAGCAGCTCCTTAAAAGTGCACACATGTTATCGAATATATAATATATAATAATATACAAAAGCAATATATAATAAAAAATATATATATATAATAATAAAAAAGAAAAGGGTATTTACATACACAGTAAAACTTAAATACACAGTAAAGACCACAAACAGACTCATATCTGCTCATCACATGAGCAGATCTGAGTCCAGTATGGTGACAGCTTTGGGAAAGAAGCTGTTCCTGAGTGTATTTGTTCTGGCATATATGGAACTGAAGCGCATGCCAGAGGGCAACAGGTTGAAGAGATGGTAGCCGGTGATGTCATTCAGGATGCCTCTGGTCCTGCTGTCACGAGTCAGGGCCGCACAGGGTTTTGAACCCGGGTCTCCGGAGTGAAAGGTGGCGATCAATCCCCTGTACCACCCTCGGGAGTGACTAAAGGACCAAAATGCAGAGGAAACAGATTCAGGGTTCTCTTTACCGAGTCTCAAAAAACAGGCAAGCAAACATAAGTCTTTGTGGCAAAAAATAAAAAAACTTAGAGCAAGGAACACAGTCCTTATGAACAGGCCAGCCTAAAATATGCAAAGTCCAAAAACTTGAAAGGTAAAAGGTAACAAAAGTCTTCAACACGTAGGAAAAACAGGGGTACACTAGGCACAGGTGATGCAACAGAGAACTCAGCAAAGTCACAAGCACACACATGCTCTTTAAATACCCTGACTAATTACAATCAAATAGGTGTAATCATTCAATCACATGAGCAGAACAAATCAGGTGATTAACAAAAGACGTACAAAGGTACAAATGAGGACATCTAGTGGCAAAAGGCAGTCACTGCAGCTTGAAAGTTCTTAGGGACTGACACCTGCTGAGACAACGCGAGCCATAGATGGTGCTTAAGGAAGGCAGAGGGCAGCCAAGGATTAGTTGCGTGACGTTTGCCACCCTCTGCAGTCTCTTCCTGTCGGCCTCCGTGCAGCTGGAGTGCCACACTGACACAGCGTAGGTCAGCAGGCTCTCGATGGTGGAACGGTACAAGGTCACCAGCAGCTGTGTATTTAGATGCTCCCTCCTGAGCATCCTCAGAACCAGACCAGCGCTGAGGTGTTGACGGACCAGGAGAGGTCAGCAGAGATGTGGACTCCGAGGAATTTGAAGGACTGCACTCGCTCCACACCTTCACCGTTGATGTACAGGGGGGCAGGGGCAGCTATTATCCGTCGGAAGTTCAGGATGAGTTCCTTGGTCTTGGTGATGTTCAGTGCCAGGTTGTTAGAAACACACCACTCACCAAGTTTCAGGACCTCATCTCTGTAGGCCGCCTCGTTTCCCCCTGTTATAAGGCCCACCACCGTTGTGTCATCAGCGAATTTGACAAAGATGTTCTCTGGGTGGGTGGGACTGCAGTCGGATGTGTAGCGGGAGTAGAGTAGTGGGCTCAGCACACAGCCCTTGGGAGAGCCAGTTCTGAGGGTGCGGGAGGAGGAGAGGTGAGGACCTAGTTTCACCTGCTGGGGTCGGTTGACCAGAAAGTCTTTCATCCAGGAGCAGGTGGGTGGTGGGAGCCCCAGGTTGATTAACTTGGGGATCAGAATGTCTGGTAATATTGTGTTAAAAGCTGAGCTGAAGTCAATGAAGAGTATCCTGACGTAGCTCCCCTCTTTCTCCAGGTGACTCAGCGCTGAGTGGAGAGCGATGGCTATTGCGTCGTTGGTGGATCTTTTAGTCCGGTATGCAAACTGGTGTGTGTCCAGGGTGGGGGGGAGACAGGCTTTGATGTGTCTCAAAACCAGTTTCTCAAAGCACTTGGTGATGACTGGGGTGAGTGCTATGGGGCGGAAGTCATTGAGGCTGGTAGTGGGTGACTTTTTAGGGATTGGGATAATTGTGGCAGATTTCAAGCAGGATGGGATAACAGCTTGTTCCAGAGACAGGTTGAAAATGTCAGTGAAGACCTGTGATAGCTGGTTGGCACATGCCTTGAGCACCTTCCCTGGTACTCCATCTGGGCCTGCAGCCTTCCTGGGGTATCTGCACTGAGCACCCGCCTCACGTCCTGTACCTTAAGAGTGAGTGGGGGGGTGCTGGAGGCTGATGGGGATTGTAGTGGTGGTTGGAGTGTTGTGGCTGAGTGATGTGTTTGAGATTCAAAGCGGGCAAAGAAGCTGTTCAGCTCCTCTGCCAATGCCGCATCTGAGTCCCCAGGTGTCACAGCACAGCCTCTGTAATTGGTGATGGTCTGCATGCTCTGCCACACCTGCCGGGGGTTGTTGAGCTGTTCCTCTATCCTCCTCTTGTATTCTACTTTGGCCCACCTAATCCCTCTCCTCAGGTCGGTGCGAGCGGACAAATCTCTGTCACCTGACCTGAACGATGAGTCACGGGCCCGGAGGAGCGTGCGGACCTGGCTTGTCATCCATGGTTTCTGGTTTGGGAACACCCGGATGCAATTTTCCACGGTGACATTCCCAATGCAGTACTTGATGTAAGACAGTATTGTGTCTACGAATGTAGCCAGGTCTTCATGGTAGAAGGCTTCCCCTGTGTTTGTTCAAAGCAGTCCTGCAGTCGGGGGAGGGCATCATCAGGCCAGGTGGCAATGGTCTTCTTTGTGGGCTTTGTTTGTCGACAGAGGGGGGTGTATGCGGGGTGAGGAGCAGGGAGAGGTGGTCTGACCGGTCCAGGTGGGGGAGGGGTACGGCTCTGTATGCATGCTTGATGTAGAATATGATGATAGAATTTTGGTAGAACAGTCTTGAGATTTGCTTTATTGAAGTCCCCTGCAATAATGTGGGCGCCATTGGGGCGTGCTGGTGGTTAGTGATGGCATTATGCAGCAGAGAGAGAGCCATGTTTACATTAGCATCCGGTGGTATGTAGACTGCAGTGACGACAACAGCAGCTAGTTCTCTAGGTAGAAAGAAGGGTCTGCATCTCACCGACATGAACTCCAGGTCAGGAGAACAGTGTCTGTCCAGAATAGTGCTGTTGTTACACCAACCTTCATTCACGTAGATGCAGAGCCCTCCTCCTCTGTTCTTTCCGGAGTCACTGTTCCTTTCCCATCTGTGTAGCGTGCGGCCTGCTAGCTGCAACGTGGCATCAGGGATTTGTGTATGTAGCCATGTCTCTGTGATGATGAGCAAGCAGCATTCGCGGACATAGCGATTTCCAGCCAGCTGTATTTTCCAAATCGTCCGTTTTGTTTACCAGGGATTTGGCATTTGTAAGGTAGAGGCTCGGCAGCGGAGGTTTGAGAGGATGTTTCCTTAGCCTAGCCAGTAGCCCAGCCCTGCAGCCCCGTCTTTGTTAGCTTCCGAGATCAGACGAGATTGGGCATGTCCATGGTGGCGTTGCTGTATTTCCATTGTGACCTATACTGTCAACCAAACCTGGTCGGGAGCAGGTTTTCCGCTAAGTCTATCGGGTTAGATCGGCGTGCGCAGCTTCCTAGCCCCTACTTTGACAATGGCGTCACCATTACTGGGTGTTCCCGTGGACCTCGGAGCCCGTATCGTAGAGGCTCTTTCGGGACCTATCCCTTGGTATTGCCTGAGAATATTCTCTATGAGAGATACAGGTTCTCATCAGAGGGTATTCGCTATTAGATCGTCTTTGTTGGATTTTATGTAGGCATATGTTTACTGTTGCGCATTGTGTCTCCATGAGAGAGTGGTAGTGGAGGTACTGCGTCAGTCTTGAATTTCTGTGTGCGGGGTTCGTCTCCCAAGTGATGTGCATTTATGTGAAGCTTAATAGTCCCAATTCCCATGTCATATGGAAAACGTATTCACTAAAGTTGATGGAATTTATATTTTTGTGCTTATTTCGAACTTGAACCCATGTTCTCAAGGCCGTGCTGGCACCACATCTATGGGAGTAAAAGGCATGATAATGTACCAGCAAGATTTGAACCCCTGTCGCTGGCATTCGGGTCTTATAGTAATCCACTATGCCACCAACGCTACCTCTCAGCGGTTGAACATATGCAATGATATAAAAACATATGCTATACATTTCCTACATAGGATGTATATAAAGTGAATTCCCTAAATGATAGAATAAGGCAGGTTGGACGTTGCTTATGCATTTTTAAATCATCATCACTCACGGGATTAATGGCGAACAATTCTGCATTTGGCATAGTTATTTCATAGACAATATAAAGAATCTTTTCACTAATACAAATGTACACATCAGCAGTTTTTTTGCCCGGACGCCTCCCTAGCCTTATTATGTGCTGGGTATGTTTGTCGAGGTTCGAAGTATACCCCACAGACCTCCTGTATCATAAAGTTTCAAATTCAGTGCCTCCCTGATATTCTGAGGCCAAGCACTAAGACTTGGAGAATACTCACACACAACATCTGAATCTAGCAATAAATCAAAGATTATAGCAAGCTGTTTTCCTTGCGTGTTCTATGGAGGAGGCTAACAATGCAAAATAGTTCAGCTATTCCCAATGCTATCCTAGGCAATCATGGGAGTTTGTTTACAAATGTATTTGAGGAGTCTGATCACCAAACTTACAAACGTTTGGAGAAGATCTGTCAGGGTTACCTTGTCTGCAGCAGTTCTTTATATTTTTTATTACATTGTGTGATCAATATGCCAATGCACAGGGGAGAAAAATTGATATTTGCACTGGGGGGTATGAATAGAACACATTTCTGTGCGCATATACTGATAAATTGACAAGGGTTCAAATAGCATTCACTTGTAATTGCACCAGGGTACAAATAGCATATACTGATAATTGTACCAGGAGTGCAAATAGCATGTACTGATAATTGTACCAGGGGGGCAAATAGCCTCAGCCTAATGTTAAACAATATACTTGCTATGTCCTCTCCTTCGTGCAAATCTTTTCGATGTACTGTATATGAGACACACAAATCATGAAGCCCTCCCTGTCTTTGGGATGAGGGGAGCCGGGTAAAGAAGGCTCTATAGTTTTAGGGATCTACTTGAAGACTGTTAAGTAAACCAGGTTCATCTCAGAGGGCTGTAAGGAGGTGGAATGAGGGTCACATGGATTTCCCTCGGAATGTGGTCCTTCATTGACTGTGCTTTTTTCCATACTTATTACAGTCATGTAGGTAAGATAATGCTTTTACTTTAGAGATGCAGGACTAACTTGTGATATCAGTATAGAAAGCCACTTTCCAGTATCATTATTAATGTCATTAGACCAATCATATTGCTATGGAAATATCTAAATAATCGTAACATTTGCAATCTAGAACATGCAGTCCTTGTCACGACCAGCTTCTCCGACCAAAAGTAATGAAGCCACTAAATATCATGAAGTAGATCATTGAACACAAAATATTGACATTGATTATTTCACCATCCTCTAACTGATGCCTCCTGTTTTCTTGTTTAGAATCTGCTGCTGTCGAGTGCCAACATAAAATCAAGTCTAATTTGAGGAAGAAGTTCAAGTGTGTGTTTGAGGGAATCGCTAAAGCAGGACAGCCAACAGGTCTGAATGACTTCTACACAGAGCTCTTCATCAC
This sequence comes from Gadus chalcogrammus, assembly GCF_026213295.1. Classification (NCBI taxonomy): domain Eukaryota; kingdom Metazoa; phylum Chordata; class Actinopteri; order Gadiformes; family Gadidae; genus Gadus; species Gadus chalcogrammus. The sequence continues at coordinate 9,160,091 of NC_079418.1, forward strand.
AGAGAGAGGCAGTGGAGAGGTCAACAAGGAACATGAGGTCAGACTGATTGAAACAGCTTCCAGGAGACCGGCCAAGGAGGAAAAACCAATCAAATGTGAAGACATCTTTAAACCCTTACCTGGTCAAGATAAACCAATCAGAACAATAATGACAACTGGAGTGGCCGGCATTGGTAAAACCATCTTAACACACAAGTTCAATCTGGACTGGGCTGAAGGCAAAGCCAACCAGGACATACACTTCACTTTTCTCCTTACTTTCAGAGAGCTGAATTTACTGAAAGGGAAAGAGTTTAGCTTGGTGGAACTTCTTCATCACTTCTTTGTTGAGACCAAAGAAGCAGGAATCTGCAGATTTGACCGGTTCAAAGTTGTCTTCATCTTGGATGGTCTGGATGAGTTTCGACTTCCTCTGGACTTCCAGAACAACCAGATCTGGACTGATGTCACAATGCCGACTTCAGTCGACATGCTGCTGACAAACCTCATCAGGGGCAACCTGCTTCCCTCCGCTCGCATCTGGATAACCACACGTCCTGCGGCAGCCAATCAGATCCCTGCTGAGTCTGTTGACATGGTGACGGAGGTGAGAGGGTTCACCGACCCACAGAAGGAGGAGTACTTCCAGAAGAGATTCAGAGACGAAACGTTGGCCAGCACAATCATCTCCCACGTCAAGAAATCACGAAGCCTCCACATCATGTGTCACATCCCAGTCTTCTGTTGGATCACTGCTACAGTTCTGGAGGACATCTTCAAAAAATCCCAGATAAAAGAGATGCCCAATACCGTGACTCAGATGTACAGCCACTTTCTGAGGGTTCAGTCCATACATGGGGACAGGAAGTACCATGGGAGAGCTGAAACAGATCGAAACTGGAGACCAGAGAGCAGGGAGATCATTGTTTCTTTGGGAAAACTGGCTTTTAATCAGCTGGAGAAAGGCAACCTGATCTTCTATGAGGAAGACCTGGCAGAGTGTGGCTTCGATATCAGAGCAGCCTCAGTGTACTCAGGAGTGTTCACCCAGATCTTTAAAGAGGAGCATGTGCTGTACAAGGACAAGGTGTTCTGCTTTGTCCATCTGAGCATCCAGGAGTTTCTGGCTGCCCTTTATGTCTTTCTGTCAGTGGCGATTTCTCTAAGACTGCAAGGGAAGCTCAGCTTCCCCTAAAATTTCGAACATTAAATTGTCAAATATGTATTGTTGTGTTAACATTTCATTGACTACAAATTCGTTAAAATACGTTCATGTCGAAGACGAGTTCGATAAGAATCTTATCCAAGACTGACTCGATTTTGTTAACTTCTCATACATTCCCGTAATGTCAATGCATTAGATCGTAGAAGCCGAGCGTCCATTCACTTCAAGGAGACTGCATGGAACAGTTTTTTTCATTGCCTCGAAACTCGACGGTCATTGGATAAATGCCCAGATTTGTCCCGCCCCCGGACGCTCAGCGTCTCTGGGGGTGGATGGAGCAGTGGGCTGGCCTGGGCTAGCCTGGACGCTGGGCTTCCGCGTTATGATTGGAGGATCAGTCGAAAGTCTGAATCACTTTTTGATTGACAGCTATTTTGAGATATACACAGTCACTTCACTATCTGAGTTCAGTGACAGTCCCATCGCGGATTTTGCATGTGAAGTCTCATGACAAACTGCAACACATTTCTTGGTATTTGCTTGGCAAAATTGCTTCCATTATTAATTTAACAGGGTCACAGACCATTTTCTTGAAAAGGAACGGAGGGCCGAATTGAGGTATAAATAAATTGACAACTATTTTGATGTAGACCAAAAATGAGCTTCCCCTCTTTAAAAGACCAGCAGCCGCCACTGCTTTCTGTCCTTTATCAACACTGGTGTCAATCTGCTCTCAGGAAAACGACAATCCCGGAGGTCTATTCTCGTTCAAAACAAACAAGCAGAAAAAAGAAAGCTCAAACTCTACCGGAGTGCTGTGGACAAGTCCTTACAGAGTGAGAACGGACATCTTGATTTGTTCCTCCGCTTCCTCCTAGGCCTCTCTCTGGAGACCAATCAGAATCTCCTACGAGGTCTGCTTGGACAGACCGGAAAAAGCTCATGGACAAATGAGGAAACAGTGTCTTACATCAAGGAGAAGATAGCTGGAGATCTTTCTCCAGAGAGAAGCATCAATCTGTTCCACTGTCTGAATGAGCTGAATGACCATTCTCTAGTGGAGGAGATCCAACAGTACCTGACATCAGGAAATCTCTCCAGAAAATCTCTCTCTACTGCTCAGTGGTCAGCTCTGGTCTTCATCTTACTGTCATCAGAAGAGGAGCTGGACGTGTTTGATCTGAAAAAATACTCTGCTTCAGAGGAGGGTCTTCTCAGGCTGCTGCCAGTGGTCAAATCCTCCAAAACATCTCTGTAGGTTCAAATTCAATTCAAAGAGCTTTATTCCTCCGTTAGGAACTTCACATGTGGAGGAGCAGCAGGGTGTGTCCGTACCCAACAGTACATACAATAAACAAAGACACGCACAGACACACACATCATAAGCCAACACTAGACATATGGCAGATAAAAAAAAAAACCCTGCGCCCAGTGAATAAATAGTAGTACCACAATGGAGGAGAATATTTTTTATTTTTTTAAGATTCCAGGTATTAAAAACGATGACAGTCGATGACAGTTCAAAGAGGGGTTCAACGATTCAAAATTCTTCACTAATAACATGGTTAGGTTCGATAGATGTGTGCATGTATATATGTGTACATGCAGGTATCTTTCTCTTCACTAATAGGTTCACTAATAACATGTATTACAATACACACAACACAACATACATAAAACTGGAATATGTATAATAATATGCAAAAGATCTCTTAAGGTTCATAACATTATGTTTTCCTATTCAACTCACAACAGAACATACTAGTAGAATATAAAAGTTATAATATACATAACATCTGGTGGGTGTACTATTACCATTTAATGAATTGGAGTACAGTACACATAATGGCATAGAATAGTTAGAATACTAGAATATAGAAGAAGTATTCATTTAGAAAACATTTCAAACACAATAAAATAACTATTTAACATTTTAAACCCAAACATATTATCTAAACTAATAACCCTACTTCATTATGTAATAAGTTAAAGATTTATGTTACTTTATCACAGTTCCTAACATGTTTTGTTCATTTTGTGTAAAGGCTGAATGGCTGTCATCTGTCAGAGAGATGCTGTGAAGCTCTGGCCTCAGTTCTCAGCTCCAACTCCTCTAGTCTGAGAGAGCTGGACCTGAGTACCAATGATCTGCAGGATTCAGGAGTGAAGCTGCTCTCTGCTGGACTGGGGAGTCCACACTGTACACTGGAAATTCTCAGGTCAGTTTACACACCACAAGTTTCAATATGAGAAGACATTTAACAGATTTACATCCAGAAATATAGCAGGCATGAGTATATTATTTTCATAAGAATAACTCTTATATTTGTGTTAACATGAGGTATACACTATATTATTAGTTTGTTTATGACGGTATAAGTTGTACGTTGTCTTATATTCATATTCTGAATATCATGTAGTCAGACAGCAAGATGGGGTTTAGAGTTCCTTAGTAAAGTTTAATAACTGCCTATGCATAAAACTGTATTTTTAAGTGAATTTTAACGCTAACTTTTTAAAATAATTTAACATCTGTGTGACATCAATCTCCTAATATTTAAAGATCCAGGCTATTCATATTACTAAAATTTTTCATGTTTGTAATAAGATGGATTCAATTCGAATAACACATTTAATCACAGTACCTAACATGTTCATGTTAATAGTGTGTAAAGGCTGAATGGCTGTCATCTGTCAGAGGGATGCTGTGAAGCTCTGGCCTCAGTTCTCAGCTCCAACTCCTCTAGTCTAAGAGAGCTGGACCTGAGTACCAATGATCTGCAGGATTCAGGAGTGAAGCTGCTCTCTGCTGGACTGGGGAGGCCACACTGTACACTGGAAACTCTCAGGTCAGTTTTACCCAATGGTCAAACAGTTGCACCCCAAGGTTCAATTCTACAATACAGATTTAAATCCAGAAAAATATAATAATTCACACCCCTGTGTGTGTGTGTGTGTGTGTGTGTGTGTGTGTGTGTGTGTGTGTGTGTGTGTGTGTGTGTGTGTGTGTGTGTGTGTGTGTGTGTGTGTGTGTGTGTGTGTGTGTGTGTGTGTGTGGTGCAGGTTGTCTTACTGCTTGGTCACAAAGAAAGGCTGTGCTTCTCTGGCCTCAGCTCTGAGCTCCAACCCCTCCCATCTTAGAGAGCTGGACTTGAGCTACAATCACCTAGGAGATTCAGGAGTTACGTTACTCTCTGCTGGACTGGAGGATCCACGCTGGAGACTGGACACTCTCAGGTATGGAGAGGACAGCTCACCACTCAGGGACAAAGTGTCCTTCAAGGTTTCAAGCCGCTGCTAGATGAAGTGGTATGAAAAGGCAGTTGTAACTCATGTTGTGTAGAAAGTTATGAGACAGCAGATGATGAAGGTGAATTTTTCAACATTCTGCTCTCACTTTGTTTCCCCCCCCCAGTGTGGAGCACGGTGGAGTGTGGAGGCTGAAACCAGCTCCAATGAAGTGTAAGTGTCTGTTTGGTTTGATTCATCAAGACACAAATATGTATATATACGTATACATGTATGTATATACCAGAGATGGAAATTAACTTTTTTTCCCCACTAGCCACTGTGGCTGGTAGATTTAAAAATCTACAAGCCACTCATCTTTTTTACCAGCCACTTTTTATACGCTATATATTTTAAACAATATAATAGTAACAATAGATAAGAAAAGGGTTTTTCCTGCACGTAATTTTTTCCATCAGAAGTGATTTTTAATGTAAGTAGGTGCTACCAAGGAACCGAGTTGAAAATGTTACACTCTTACCGCATATGATAAACAATATACAGGTATCTGCCATGCTAAGTCATGTTATTTCAAAGGTGTTACGATGACAAGATTGGGGATAATTCATCTATACAAAGTATTTAATAAAAAAACAATTGAAATATTACCAAAAAAACATGCATGGCTACACCATCATAAGTCGGTTGGAACATTTGTTTTTTTATATTTACATGTTGTGGCGACCCGGCCCCAGGAATGTCTCTCACGTCAGAAATACCACACTCCAAGACACGTTCAAAGCCCGGTGGGGCGTTTATTCATTAATAAGAAAAGTGAACTGCGGGGTCGGTACCCAACGCAGGAAAAACAAAAATCATACAAGCGACTCCGTGAGCCACGTTGGCGTCCAGGGAATTGTCTGGTGCGTGCCGTGTCGGCGCACGTCGTCCTGGTGTAATAAAAGTACGAACAAAGATACATCACAACATGCATCAACAAACAACATAACAGGCATACATTACAATAATCTGAGGCCTCAGATGGGAGCTTCTCTTTGCGTGTTACTTCATACTCTAAAGGTACGCTCGGGAGAAGTCCACTGAGTAGCTAAAGTTAGGAGCTTTTATACACTTAGATCGGATCCTTGAGGGCAGTTGGCCCCCAATAAACCAAAAGCCTTTATTAACCAGATGTTAATCTATTGATTGAAGTTTCTTCAGAGGTTAAGAAGGTGGTTGAGGCTGTTCCTTATCACCCTTTGCTTCTCTACACTCCCAGGGGGTCGAGTAAAACAGGCCCAAACCAAACTACATACAACACGGAAACGGAATGTGAAACCAGATGACATCAAATGAAACACTAAGAATTACATTTTAGAAGACCCTGCAGAATAGCAAGATTCCAAGAACGGAATGTGAAACCAGATTACATCACACGAAACACTAAGATTTACATTTTAGACGACCCTGAACGTAACATGTAGATTTTCCATCACAGCCGCCGGGGAAACCCGTTAAATTCAGGCGTCTGCTTGGCCGTATCGGGTCCCGGGGTTACTCTCGTCCGCTCTGTCTCCCGGTTCCCCTCTCTGGGAAAACAAACAGCTTTTTAAAGGGTGCCTCACCCTCTGTCGCAGGTGTTCTCCATTCCGTTGATTGGCGTTACGCAATGGATGCTCTTTGGCTCCGGCCGGTGGATATCGGCGGTATACGCCCTCCACCACCTCTCCCTTGGGCCGCCTGGCCTGAGGGTTTGGGGCCGGGTTGCCACAATGTGACAGCATACAAATGTGTCCACAGACATGGTAACTAACGTATGATAGTAAGCATTATTGGTCCTTAACACTAATATTCAGAAAAAACACTGCTTCAAAAGGCTATTGGCTTAAGCAATATAAGTAGAGGCATACACTTGAACTTTATACCCTGAACTTTCAAACGTTGCAAACGTGCAAAAACATAATTATATATTTATGTGGCATTCAGTCCAATGCTGAAAATATATCGGTGGATTTCAGTAGGCCAATACCAATGCTGTGGTAAAGTGTGTAAAGTATGACCAAGTGTTTCTTTCTGTTCAATAGATAGAACTTTATCAATCCCATGTAGGGTCAATTTGTTAATGTTTGTCCCTATAAAACAATAATGGTAAAAAAATAAATAAAAAACACGACGGTAACTGAGTAAGTCAAACCTTCCAATCTGAAGGCTCTACTTAACCACTCCCCCTACTCACTTCCACCAATGCAAAGCTAACTGAACTGAGTAGGGGAGGGCGTAGCCTAACTAGTTTGTGAACGACCCAGAGAAACGCAACGCAAATTCAATGTGAACATGTGAGAGGCTTTAATAAAATCCAGGACGATTTTGAAGTTCCGCCACACATTTTTAGACAAGTGTTTAAAAAAGAGGGCATGTCCGGGCAAAAGAGAACGTCTGGTTACCCTACGTATGGGTAACCCATTTGATTCCTACCTGTAACACTGTTAAATAGTGGCCAAAATCGGTGGGCGCTATCCTGGTAATTTCTCTGCGTGAGAAATACGAAGTGTGGCGTGTGAGCGTGTGCATGGGTTGAATTGCGTGTGTCTCACGCCGAATGCGTGAGACTTGAGAGCCCTGTTACCGGTATATTATCCCGGATGTTGACAGTCGCAGTTCAGCAAAAATGGCGTAGAAGAAGAAGGGGTCCGGATGTTGATAGTAATGGTTGTGGAACTGTGCAGCGCCATATGACGAATGTATAACCGTACGTCAACACCAGGAGCGACCAAAGCGTCAAATCTGCAGCACATCTACTTCCACTATAGTACCTATTACATGATTTTCTTTTTGTCTTGCTATGTTAATGTTTGAAGAGTCGAGAGCGACCAAAAACAGCCTGAAAGAGAATAAAAAGCGAGAATGCAAGAGAACAGTACTAGTGATGATGATGATGATGATGATGATGATGATGAGGAGGAGGATGAGGAATGTTTCAGCAGCTAATCATGTCTTGTTCTCCCTCAGATGCCTGTGAACTCACACTGGACCCAAACACGGCCCACAGAGGACTCTCTCTGTCTGAGGACAACAGAAAGGTGACAGAGGTTGGAGAGGACCAGTCATATCCGGATCGACCAGAGAGATTTGACTCCTGGCCCCAGGTGTTGGGTAGAGAGGCTCTGACTGGCCGCTGTTACTGGGAGGTAGAGTGGGAAGGATGTGTTTATATAGGAGTGACATACAGAGAAATCACAAGGAGAGGAGGGGGTGGCGCCAGCTGGCTTGGAGGGAACAACAAGTCCTGGAGTCTTTATTGTCGTGGTGGTGGTTACTCTGCCCGGTGCAACGGTATTAGAACAGACATAAGTTTCCCCCCCGCTGGCTCTACCAGAGTAGGAGTGTATCTGGACCGGCCTGCTGGCACTCTGTCCTTCTACAGAGTGTCCCCAGGTGTAGGAGGGTCCTCAGACACACTGACACGACTCCACACCTTCCAGACCACCTTCACCCAGGAGGACCTCCTCCCTGGGTTTCTGTTAGAGGGTGATGGTGCCTCACTGTCTCTGTGTCGGTTGTAGAAAGAAAACACAGACCCGGACACAGACGGCCGGACACACACTCTCCGTCTCTCTCTCTCTCTCTGTCCCTATCTCTCTCTCTCTCTCTCTCTCTCTCTCTCTCTCTCTCTCTCTCTCTCTCTCTCTCTCTCTCTCTCTCTCTCTCTCTCTCTCTCTCTCTCTCTCTCCGTCCCCCACTCCCCCTCCATCTCTCTCATTCTCTCCCTCCCTCTCTTTCTCCCTCTCCCCCCCCCCTCTCTCTCTCTCTCATTCTCCCCATCTCTGTCTACCTCTCCCTCTCCCTCCGTCTCTCTCGTTCTCTCCCTCCCTCTCCCCTCTCTCTCCCCCTCGCTCTCTCTCTCTCCCCGTCTCTCTCCCCCTCCGTCTCCATCTCTTTCATTCTCTTCCTCCGTCTCTCTCTCTCTGCTGTATAAGGTGGTCATCATCGGAGTGTAAAGTGGGTCAGGAGAATGATTTGCGCGGTGGTTATCTTTTTTAGATACGGTGAAGGCATGTCTGAGCGTGACGTCAATATGAATGATACTGATATCAGTGTTTCCTCTCGCTACGCCAGCCAATCAGATTAAAGGCGTAGCGCCGTTTATGTGTGAGGAGGAACTAACTAGAGAACTAGTGACCACAATTTAAACATGTTGTCTCCCATAGAAGACACGTTCACGACTCTGAACACCAAAGATTAAGTACTGAACATTACGCTCAAACTAAGAGTGAAGAGTTGATGAGGGGTCGTTTCTTCTGGAGTTCTTCAAGGTTTTTATTGTGGAAAGGAAAGACATTTAATGGGAACATAAATAAATAGGTTAGCTAAGCAGGGTTTTACACAGATTATTTATTTTTTTAAATGTATATTAAATACCTATTGATGTTAAATCACATGTTTTTCATACTAGAATATTTGTATATTTTCAGACATTAGCAGCTTTATTCTTAAGGGCTTTGATATCATAATTTCTGTCATTATCCTAACAAGGAACCAGATTTAGGGCATATTTTATATTTTATTAATATAACAATAGGTCTATGGGATAATGTTGCATGTTGTAAATTACTTTAAAATGAATATTGATTTCTTCTGTTCTGTTGGGAACAAACGGTAGCAGAACATGTTCAGGTATTAAAGCTATGTGCACACCTGTTTATGATTCATAAAGTCTCCTGTTTTTATTGTTTTAGTCCTTGGGCTTTCTGTTCATAAAGAATAATGTTAAATATAACCGCCAGTGGTGATTAACGGGGTCTGAGCGAAATTAAAAGTCAAGAACAGACTAATGAAAGATATATAAATATGACAAATAATTATGAAGGAAAGATGTTGATGAAGATGTTCCACTTAATGCAATACTGTGCCTCGGCTTTCAGGTGAGCTTCAAAGCAATGGCCGAAAGTCATGTTCAGCATGCTATAATCGGGATTTGACCTCTCAACCTAAGGATCACCTGTACAAGGCATTATCCCATTGAGCCACTGATAAACCAGAACTGCAGCCTCATTCACATGGTCAAAATGTCTATTGATAAGCATACAACATCCAGAAACCCCCAAGCAGACATTTCTCAAGTTAAAAATCTTTGAAATTCTGGGGGAATTAAACCTTTGTATTCAAGAACACTAACGGAAGAAATATAAATATGACAGAGTTAATTATAAAGGAAAAAAGGGTAACGAAGAAGTTCCCCTGATGCCATACTGTGTCTTGGCAGACCGATTCTTGGGAACTAATGAGCCGGAAGGTTGATTGCCTGATGAATTTCAGGTGCTGTTCAATGCTGTGTTTCTTAAGGGTGCACTCACACTAGGCCCTCTGGCCGTGACCGTTTTCACACCTAACCGTGCTCAAATCTGCCAGTGTGAGTGTGGCCAGTCTGGCCAGGCCCCCATTAAACGGTAAACATATATCCAAATAAGCAACAGACTCAGCAAAGTGCGAACTGTGTTCTCTGTGTTGTTGTCCATTGTTGTTAAAACTCTGACTGGCGGCAGACTTTATTATGGTCCATGCAGCGGACGCTTGGTGATGACGTGTTACTTACGACGTGATGACGTATGTACAAGAGCCTACCGTGGCCAGGCCACAGTTGCGACGGCCAACGGCCACGGCCAGATGGCCTAGTGTGAGTGCAGGCCAGAGAACAATGGGGCAATTTGAGCACGGCTAGGTGTGAAAACGGCCAATGGCCACGGCCAGATGGCCTAGTGTGTTATGGTAGACGATGCTGAACCCAAGAGCAGACAGAGACGATGTTGAAGGGATAAAAAGGGGTTTATTGAACAAGGTGGGAAGCAGGTAGTGGATGAGGGAGCCGGGGGAAGAGCGAGGTGGGCGAGCTGGAGTGAGTGATCCGGGTAACTGCAGGCAGAGGAACAAAAGTTAGATGTGGTCCAAAAACAACAAGAGACCTGGGCCCCGTTTCCCGAAAGCGTCGTTAGCCTAAGTGGATCGTGAAGTGCGTCGAAAGGGCATCGTAGAGTTTTCACCGCGTTTCCCGAAAGCATCGTGGGGAACGAACGTCTTGAAAACGCTCGTAGCTAACGAGTACTCCAGGGGTGCTCGTAGGTACTCGTAGGACGCTAAGAGCATCGTCAGCTATAGCCTCATTGGCGATACCATCGGACATTCCGTCTATTGGATGCGTTTTATTAAAACGCATTGCGCCTTTATGTTCTTAGTTTGGTAATTAATAAAGATTATTAATTAATTTATTAATAAAGATGTTAAAATGGCCAAAATAAAACGGGACAGTCCAGAAAATGTTTGCGCAGGCAGGGCACTCAAAATGTGTGAGAGAAAGTGGGGGGATTTGTGCAGACTGACATAGGCTACTCATAAAACGTAGCATAAAATAATGTAAAAAAAATAATAATAAAAAAAATAATAATAATAATTAAAAATAAAGAAATAAAATAAATTATAAAAAACAAGCAAAGGAGCAGGCAAAAGGCTGGGATATGGTGGGGATTGGTCACGTTGACGGGAATGTTTAGTGACATGTGGGAGGGTGGAGGGGGTTAAAAAAAAGTCTCAATCACTCTTCGACGCGCATGAAAACCAGCCGCGTAGTTATGAGGGAGGCCGTCCTCACACCGATCTTCCTCGTCGTCATCGTCCTCAGCGTCCTCCGGTTCAAGCAATGCCACCCCAGCCTTAGCTGCAATGTTGTGCAACATAGCCGTCACACATATCACGGCGCATGACTTGGCCGGCGAAAACTGGAGCCCTCCGCCTGACTTGTGAAGGCATCTAATATAGCGCAACTTCCACCTCCCGATCGTGCGCTCAACGATGCACCGGGCCAGACGGTGGGCTTCGTTGTATTCCTCATCAATAGGCCTACATACCTTACCCTATTTCCGGAGGGGCTTTTATAGCCAATCAAATTATCAATCAAGGAAACCCTTATGCGGAATCAGATTAAGTCGGCTCTCTTTGCTGCGCAAAGCATGTTTCAGAAATCAGCCCATTAAGATAAATGTAGTTGTCACACAAGCTATTTTTAATTTTTTGTCATATGGAATTATTTCAGGGGGGAAAATGCCGTGAAACGCACAGTGCATTCAGGATTAGGACTGATATGTCGGTTTAAGCCTAATCAAATGTGTTTTAATGTCGGTAACCCTTCCTTTTACAGTCCCCTAATTACTAGGTATTTACCCGGTACATACATGGTAAATTATAGTGTATTACTGGGTAATTACCACTGGTAATAAGAAGGTAAATACAGAGGTAGTTACCCGGTAAATACATGGTAAATCATAGTGTATTACTGGGTAATTACCACTGGTAATAAGAAGGTAAATACAGAGGTAGTTACCCGGTAAATACATGGTTAATCATAGTGTATTACTGGGTAATTACCACTGGTAATAAGAAGGTAAATACAGAGGAATTATCCGGTAAATTATAGTGTATTACTGTGTAATTACCACTGGTAATAAGAAGGTAAATACAGAGGAATTACAGCTGATGTACCAAGTAAAACCTCCACTATTACCCATCAACTCAACTAAGTAGTGTGTGAGTTGTAACTGTTTTAGGTTGGTAATAACTCCGATATTGTGTACTTCCTAGGAAATTAGGCAACCAATTCTTAGAAACACCTATGTTTATGTTGGTAACAGCCCAAATTTAATGATGTATCTAGAAATTAGCATAGTACTTTCCAATAAAATACTTTTTCTTAGTTATTATTCATAGCTACACCCATTTAGAAAGGGTTTATTCAGTTTATTCAGGAAGTTTTCCTCTAGTGTCATGGTACATCTTCTTAAATACTGGGTACAAAGCCGTTTGTTTCCATGGTATTACCAGGTTCTTACCATATCCTTTATAATAGATACATTCCATTGTCCATGCAGTCAACACAAACTTGTACCATGTACGTTCTGCGACGTTACCAAGTAAAACACGACAATTTACCCAGTAAGTAAGCTGAAACTGTACTGTAAAAGGAAGCCTTGTTTGTTTCCATGGTATTACCAGGTTCTTACCATATAATTTGTAATACATTATTCCCTTTTCCATGCAGTCAACACAAACTTGTACCATGTACGTTCTGCGACGTTACCAAGTAAAACACGACAATTTACCCAGTAATTAAGCTGAAACTGTACTGTAAAAGGAAGCCTTGTTTGTTTCCATGGTATTACCAGGTTCTTACCATATAATTTGTAATACATTATTCCCTTTTCCATGCAGTCAACACAAACTTGTACCATGTACGTTCTGCGACGTTACCAAGTAAAACACGACAATTTTCCCAGTAAGTAAGCTGAAACTGTACTGTAAAAGGAAGCCTCGTTTGTTTCCATGGTATTACCAGGTTCTTACCATATAATTTGTAATACATTATTCCCTTTTCCATGCAGTCAACACAAACTTGTACCATGTACGTTCTGCGACATTACCAAGTAAAACACGACAATTTACCCAGTAATTAAGCTAAAACTGTACTGTAAAAGGAAGCCTTGTTTGTTTCCATGGTATTACCAGGTTCTTACCATATAATTTGTAATACATTATTCCCTTTTCCATGCAGTCAACACAAACTTGTACCATGTACGTTCTGCGACGTTACCAAGTAAAACACGACAATTTACCCAGTAATTAAGCTGCAACTGTACTGTAAAAGGAAGCCTCGTTTGTTTCCATGGTATTACCAGGTTCTTACCATATAATTTGTAATACATTATTCCCTTTTCCATGCAGTCAACACAAACTTGTACCATGTACGTTCTGCGACGTTACCAAGTAAAACACGACAATTTACCCAGTAATTAAGCTGAAACTGTACTGTAAAAGGAAGCCTCGTTTGTTTCCATGGTATTACCAGGCTCTTACCATACAAGTTGTAACTGGTTATTCCCTTTTCCATGCAATCAACACAAACCATATATGTTCTGCAACATCGTTCACCAGTAGTTAAGCACTTTAATTGTTGTTATAAAACCCCAAACCACTATTGATGAAAGACATATTAAAATTAAACAAAATCAAAGGCTTATCTTTCAAACAATGCATATCTCACAAACAGGCACTGAACACTGAAGAAATCGGACAAACAAAAGAGCCGTCCACATCAACTCAATTTAAATGTTACTGATGGTGTTTTCATAAAACACATGACAGTGTTATGGCAAGTGACCACAAGGAAGACTGCTTCAACCTCTACAATTTGAATAAGTGGTGAATGCCATGCAGCAATCTGCCTATGGGAGCATCTTCGTGGTCATTCGCAAACCAATGAGTCCACTCGATGAATGAGAGATGACTCTTTAGTGTCTTCTCTGTGAGGTATCCCTGCAGTCTCCACATCTGGGATTTGAAGGCTGACCAAGACCTGACCAGGTACCTCCAAATCTCCCCTTCAAGAATCAGAAGACAAGAAAATAAACATTAGGACTGTCAATTAATGAACATTTCTAGAACATGTAGAAGTCAAGGATTATTTTGTTTATCAGTTAAGAAAGGATGCTGGTCCTCTGGCCATTGTGTTTGGTCATATTGAAAAGAGAAAAAGGCATAGCCATAAATGCAGTTAATAGGACGGGAGGGGACAGGCAGTTAGCTCCGGTTAGCCCTTTAGCATCGAGCTAGCGGAGCTTCTGTCATTCAAATAACTCGGACATGTTGTTTAAAACCTATAGCACCCAATTTATTAAAATATCCGGATTTAATCGGGCTCTCTCCCATAAGTACAGTTAATAGGACGGGAAGAGACAGGCTCTGTTAGCCCCGGTTAGCGCGATGCTAAAGAGCAGCTCTACCGGAGCATGCCACCTCAACAGGTGCAAGTTAGCCTCCGGTTTGATATTCGCCGGATATTCGGTTTACCACCCAATCGGATTCATCAACATAAGTGCAATACATTACGGGCTTAGTATGTTGAGGACGGTTTAGGACACCGTATCGCGAAAAATCACAAACACATGTTGTCGCCATCGATGTCTGTGCAACTACGTCATTTACGTTCTCTGGCTGCTACCTGTTTTAGGGACCGTCAACAAGTTACACTCACCGACTGGTGGCAGAGACGTTACCATGGAATTGTTTCTGGAAATAAATCATATAAAATAACATAAAAATCACAAAAAAATACAAGTCACCTGTTTGTAGTAGTAGTTGCCAATGGTGGGCTGCTACTTACTGCAGGTAACTTTGCTAATATATTGCATTATTGTTAAACGGGATGCAATTAATAATTTCAAATATTGTTTGGTCGATTTTTGTCGAATATTAAACTATTAACTGCATTATGATTAACTATATTGCAATATATTTGTGTGATTCATTTCCTGAAACAATTCCATGGTAACGTCTCTGCCAACAGTAGGTGAGTGTAATTTGTTGACGGTCCCTAAAACAGGTAGCAGCCGGAACGTAAATGACGTTGTTGCACAGACATTGATGGCGACAACATGTGTTTGTGATTTTTCGCGATACGGTGTCCTAAACCGTCCTCAACATACTAAGCCCGTAATGTATTGCACTTATGTTGATGAATCCGATTGGGTGGTAAACCGAATATCCGGCGAATATCAAACCGGAGGCTAACTTGCACCTGTTGAGGTGGCATGCTCCGGTAGAGCTGCTCTTTAGCATCGCGCTAACCGGGGCTAACAGAGCCTGTCTCTTCCCGTCCTATTAACTGTACTTATGGGAGAGAGCCCGATTAAATCCGGATATTTTAATAAATTGGGTGTTGTAGGTTTTAGACAACATGTCCGAGTTATTTGAATGACAGAAGCTCCGCTAGCTCGATGCTAAAGGGCTAACCGGAGCTAACGGCCTGTCCCCTCCCGTCCTATTAACTGTATTTATGGCTATGCCTTTTTCTCTTTTCAATATGACCAAACACAATGGCCAGAGGACCAGCATCCTTTCTTAACTGATAAACAAAATAATCTTTGAGTTCTACATGTTCTAGAAATGTTCATTAATTGACAGTCCTAATGTTTATTTTCTTGTCTTCTGATTCTTGAAGGGGAGATTTGGAGGTACCTGGTCAGGTCTTGGTCAGCCTTCAAATCCCAGATGTGGAGACTGCAGGGATACCTCAGAGAAGGCACTACAGAGTCATCTCTCATTCATCGAGTGGACTCATTGGTTTGCGAATGACCACAAAGATGCTCCCATAGGCAGATTGCTGCATGGCATTCACCACTTATTCAAATTGTAGAGGTTGAAGCAGTCTTCCTTGTGGTCACTTGCCATAACACTGTCATGTGTTCTATGAAAACACCATCAGTAACATTTAAATTGAGTTGATGTGGACGGCTCTTTTTTTTGGCCAATTTCTTCAGTGTTCAGTGCCTGTTTGTGAGATATGCATTTGTTTGAAAGATAAGCCCTTGATTTTGTTTAATTTTAATATGTCTTTCATCAACAGTGGTTTGGGTTTTTATAATAAAAATTAAAGTGCTTAACTACTGGTGAACGATGTTGCAGAACATATATGGTTTGTGTTGATTGCATGGAAAAGGGAATAACCAGTTACAACTTATATGGTAAGAGCCTGGTAATACCATGGAAACAAACAAGGCTTCCTTTTACAGTACAGTTTCAGCTTAATTACTGGGTAAATTGTCGTGTTTTACTTGGTAACGTCGCAGAACGTACATGGTACAAGTTTGTGTTGACTGCATGGAAAAGGGAATAATGTATTACAAATTATATGGTAAGAACCTGGTAATACCATGGAAACAAACGAGGCTTCCTTTTACAGTACAGTTTCATCTTAATTACTGGGTAAATTGTCGTGTTTTACTTGGTAACGTCGCAGAACGTACATGGTACAAGTTTGTGTTGACTGCATGGAAAAGGGAATTATGTATTACAAATTATATGGTAAGAACCTGGTAATACCATGGAAACAAACAAGGCTTCCTTTTACAGTACAGTTTCAGCTTAATTACTGGGTCAATTGGTGTGTTTTACTTGGTAACGTCGCAGAACGTACATGGTACAAGTTTGTGTTGACTGCATGGAAAAGGGAATAATGTATTACAAATTATATGGTAAGAACCTGGTAATACCATGGAAACAAACAAGGCTTCCTTTTACAGTACAGTTTCAGCTTAATTACTGGGTAAATTGTCGTGTTTTACTTGGTAACGTTGCAGAACGTACATGGTACAAGTTTGTGTTGACTGCATGGAAAAGGGAATAATGTATTACAAATTATATGGTAAGAACCTGGTAATACCATGGAAACAAACGAGGCTTCCTTTTACAGTACAGTTTTAGCTTAATTACTGGGTAAATTGGTGTGTTTTACTTGGTAACGTCGCAGAACGTACATGGTACAAGTTTGTGTTGACTGCATGGAAAAGGGAATAATGTATTACAAATTATATGGTAAGAACCTGGTAATACCATGGAAACAAACGAGGCTTCCTTTTACAGTACAGTTTCAGCTTAATTACTGGGTAAATTGTCGTGTTTTACTTGGTAACGTCGCAGAACGTACATGGTACAAGTTTGTGTTGACTGCATGGAAAAGGGAATAATGTATTACAAATGATATGGTAAGAACCTGGTAATACCATGGAAACAAACGAGGCTTCCTTTTACAGTACAGTTTCAGCTTACTTACTGGGTAAATTGTCGTGTTTTACTTGGTAACGTCGCAGAACGTACATGGTACAAGTTTGTGTTGACTGCATGGACAATGGAATGTATCTATTATAAAGGATATGGTAAGAACCTGGTAATACCATGGAAACAAACGGCTTCGTACCCAGTATTTAAGAAGATGTACCATGACACTAGAGGAAAACTTCCTGCAGAGGTTGTTACCAGGTAAGTAATTCCATAGTGGTAAATTGAATAAACCCTTTCTAAATGGGTGTAGCTATGAATAATAACTAAGAAAATGTATTTTATTGGAAAGTACTATGCTAATTTCTAGATAGTACATCATTAAATTTGGGCTGTTACCAACATAAACCTTGGATAATAGGTTTTTCTAAGAATTGGTTGCCTAATTTCATAGGAAGTACACAATATCGGAGTTATTACCAACCTAAAACAGTTACAACTACACCCTACTTAGTTGAGTTGATGGGTAATAGTGGAGGTTTTACTTGGTACATCAGCTGTAATTCCTCTGTATTTACCTTATTAACAGTGGTAATTACACAGTAATACGCTATCATTTACTGGATAATTCCTCTGTATTTACCTTCTTATTACCAGTGGTAATTACCCAGTAATACACTATGATTTACCATGTATTTACCGGGTAACTACCTCTGTATTTACCTTCTTATTACCAGTGGTAATTACCCAGTAATACACTATGATTTACCATGTATTTACCGGGTAACTACCTCTGTATTTACCTTCTTATTACCAGTGGTAATTACCCAGTAATACACTATAATTTACCATGCAGGTACCGGGTAAATACCTAGTAATTAGGGGACTGTAAAAGGAAGGGTTACCTTAATGTCTTGCTATAGCATTCATCTAATTGCAGTCGATTTTTTTCGTAGGCTACTCTGCTGTTGTCCTTGATGGGGATATATTTTAACCCTTTTTAACACAATTTTCCTGCGACATTCCTGCGTCTCCCCCTCCTACGGAGCCCATTTCAGCACCGTGTCAGTAGACAGTTACAATCCTACGACGTCGTGAGTGCAGCGAATGCGCGTTCACGTTAAGAGGAGTTTCGGGAAACGCGACAAAGAAATTATCGATGGATCGCAAGATCCATCGGGAGAATGATCGTACGAGCGAAGATCCATCGTTATCGGGAAACGGGGCCCTGAGAAAGAGAGCGAGGTAGTAAGTTACAAGAGCCAGGCACGTATAGTTACCACGGTAGTGCGTAGTACGATCTGGCGCCGACAGCAGGGAATCCAAGGGTTTATGAATGGGGTTGATTGGGGATGAAGACCAGGTGAGCGAGATTGTAGATGAGGGCCAGGTGTGAGGTCAGACAGACAGGAGGAGTGGCAGACCAGGAGGAGGAAAACACAGCAAACTGCTGAAACCACAACATAGTGTGAGTGCACCCTTTAAATGAGTGGCAATGACAGAATGTCATGTTCAGCTTGTTCATAATGCTCTAATCAGGATTCAAACTGTCAACCTAAGGTACAATAGCGCCACCTTTGGGTGCAGTACCACAAATTTGGGTTTATGGGGGTTATTGCTAAGGTATAGGCTACGACGGAGTATTAGGGCCACACGTGAAGAAAAAAAATATTTTTGCCGTGACAAGATTAAAGTCGACGCGTCGACTTTAAAGTCAACATGTGGACATTAAACTCGAAATGTCGAGAATAAAGTTGAAATGTCATGTCGACTTTAATCTCCACGTGTCGACTTTAAACTCGAAATGTCGAAAATAAGAGTGGAAACATCATATCGACTTTAATCTCGACGTGACGACTTTAAACTCGAAATGTCGAAAATAAAGTGGAAACATCATATCGACTTTAATCTCGACGTGTCCATTTTCCGTTCCTCTGTCAGCACGCAGAGGCTCCGGCATCCTCCCAAGCGTGCAGCGGATGACACGAAGTAGTCGGCAATAACCCTGGGGTCATTGTTTGTGGTGTAGGCCTCCATCCAAAGAATATAGCGACTAAAACCTTCAATGCAACCACTGATGGCAATGCCATATGGCTTTAGTTTATCGTACCCATCCATATGCCAGAGTGCATTTCGGACCTTTGCTGTGATATTGCCTGCGCCTCAGACGCCGGGCACGCCTTTCTTCCACAGGATCAAGCAACTTGATCAATTGTCTTACTGTATTTTGCGACACAACATAACCTTTATTTATTGCACGGAGGTGCAACCATCTGTATCTTTGCATCTGCCCATTTCCCATGTTAAACCCGATTCTCAAACACAATTTTGCCAAATTATCTACACAAGCCATTGGATTCATTGTAAGGCCCTTGGAGCGGTTGCTATCCCTCCCAACTAATTTCAACTGTATTCTCGACATTTCGAGTTTAATGTCGACTTTAAAGTCGACAATTATTTTTTTTTTTGCCTTGATGAGATTAAAGTCGACGCAACGATTTTAATCTCGACATGTCGAGATTAAACTCGAAATGTAGAGAATAAAGTTGAAATATTATATCGACTTTAATCTCGACATTTCGAGTTTAATCTCGACATGTCGAGATTAAAATCGTTGCGTCGACTTTAATCTCATCAAGGCAAAAAAAAAAAAAATCTTCATGTGTGGCCCTAATACTCCCTCGTACTAGGCTGCAGTATGACTTTGACAGAATTTGAAGGGAAAAAAAAACGTTAGAGACACAATAATCTACTCAGTGGATACTGTAATGTAATGTGTGTGTTTCCGTAGTTCAGGTTGTATGACGTCAGGACGTAATTGCATGTACTTGTATAATGGCGGACAACAAGTAAAGACGTGTTTTGATTCTAAGCAGCGCATTTGTCCGAGTCATATCAATATACAACATGGTGTCAGAAGAAATCACGGAATGATAAAAGAGAAAAGAAAAAATGGCACAGTTACAGCCACCGTCAAGTTTGAGCCTACAAGGTAATCTTGCGGAAAACTGGAAATTATGGATCCAGAAGTTGGAGCTGTTTTGTACTGCTAGCGGAATAGCTGAAAAGTCAGAGGCGGTGCAGTGTGCTACTTTTCTGCACGTGGCGGGTGAAGAGGTGATAAAGGTTTACAACACGTTTGTCTTCAGTGAAGCTGAGAAAGACAAAATTCAAGTGTTGAAAGAAAAGTTCAAAGATTAATGTGAGCCTAGAAGGAACCTTCAATACACCCGAAATATGTTCTTCACAAAGGCTCAAGGACCGACAGAGACCATAGACGCCTACGTGACGGAGTTGAAGAGCAAAGCCAAAGATTGTGAGTTTGGACTTTTACATGACTCTTTGATACGTGACAGGATTGTATGCGGCATACGAGATGATAATGTAAGAAGAAGATGTGGTAGAAATTAATGGGTATATTCTATGGTAAACTATGATTATTATTAGGCCTGTATATCTTAATGGCAGAAGACACACGATACCTGTGAGTCTGGGGTCAGAACAGATGGTGGGACACATGATATGAGCAGAAGCTACGGGGTTAAGGCATGTTGACCTCAGCCTTCTGCTTTGGGTCATCTTGGCTACGGGGTTAATGCATGCTGACCTCAGACTGGTGTTCTAAATCACTTTGTTGAAAATGTGGTTGGACAAAGATTGATGTGGGCGGAAACCTCGAACAAAGGAACACCCGGCTGTTATCGTTGTTGTTTTTCTTCACGATAAAGTCTTTTGTCAATACTTGCTCCGGACCCCTAGATTTCTTTTACTCTCTCTCTTGAATTAGTCTAAGTGTTTTATATCTCGGTTAAAATACACTACAAAGACTATTAAAGGCCCACTATGCAACTTTTTTAGCCAAAATTACATTAAGTATGCAGGTTGAGAGTTATGCTGATGGTTCTGCATCCATTTCTGGGTCGATTGGTGGGTGTGTCATTTCCCCATGTCGCCTCTACAGTGAAAAAGCGCATATGCAACTTGATGTGTTCGGACCGAGCGCACCCGGATGTGGCGCGGCGGAAGTATCCTCGAAAATGTAGTCAGATTGTAGTTTCGAAAATGCTTTACGGCACAGACACACACCCAAACATGGCACCGGCTAGATATAAACAGCCAGTTGCGAGGCAATTGTTGTCCGAGGTAAGAAACCCAAACGCCGCCGTGTTTGGGTGCATGATAGAGTTTAGATCAGGTTAGATTAAATAATCTCGGATATAAATAACAATCTTATCTCATCGTCATCTGTTTATCCGGGGTCGGGTCGCGGGGGGAGCAGCTCAAGCAGGGGGCTACAGACTTCCCTTTCCCGGGCCACATTGACCAGCACTGACGGGGGGATCCCGAGGCGTTCCCAGGCCAGTGTTGAGATATAATCTCTCCACCTAGTCCTGGGTCTTCCCCGAGGTCTCCTCCCCAATGGACGTGCCTGAAACACCTCCAAAGGGAGGCGCCCAGTGGGCATCCTTGCCAGATGCCCGAACCACCTCAGCTGACTCCTTTCTAAGTAAAGGAGCAGCGGCTCTAATCCGAGTTCCTCACGGATGACTGAGCTTCTCACCCTATCCCGAGACGCCAGCCACCCTTCTGAGAAAACTCATCTCGGCCGCTTTTACCCGCGATCTCGTCCTTTCGGTCATCACCCAACCCTCATGAGGGTTGAGGATAGGAACGAAGATCGACCGGTAGATCGAGAGCTTTGCCTTGCGGCTCAGCTCTCTTTTCGTAACAACGGTGCGGTAAAGCGAACGCAATATCGCCCCCGCTGCTCTGATTCTCCGGCCAATCTCACGCTCCATAGTACCCTCACTCGCGAACAAGAGCCCGAGGTCCTTGAACTCATTCACTTGGGCTAAGGACTCATAAATAACGATAATCGGGTTAAATAACTTCACATGGTGTGTCTGGTGTGTTTCCAGAATTCGTAGTGTTGATCAGCAGAGAAATAGTCCGCCAAGACGTTGAGGTTGTTTAGCAACCAGAGACTCTGTCCATGCAAGTGAACGGAGCGTTCACTCTTCGTCATAACTATCAAACCAAACATCCTTCACATTCACCGAGCGAACATTATGAAAGTAAAATGCACATTTCTCCCTAAAAATGTTTCCATGAACGCATTTAATGGCGTAACTATGTTACTATTTCCACCCAGAATAAAGAAAGATGTAGGCCGTATGCTTCTGTGCAAGGGTCTGGGTCACTACAGTAACGAATTGCTTTACGGCACAGACCCACAAACACGGAACCGGCTCGATGTAAACACAAGTCACTAAGGGATTGTTATATTCATCATAGATCAGCCGACTAAAAAGAGACAGAGAAACCCAATGTCGGAGGAACAGAAGAAGAGAAAAGGGAGACAGACCGACAGAGAGGCCAGACACGAGTAAACGTTGGGCAAGCTTTTCAGGAATAGCGTGAACTGAAAGAAAAAGAAGACTGCAAATCAGACGCCGACTCGGCCGTGTTGCTTTTGAAATTGAAAGTACCCTTGGGTGAACTTTGTCTGTTTAATATTCTTGATTCTGATAGTCTCTGTACACATGTGTTTGCTCAACCATTTTTTTGAGCCCTGTAAAAATTGTTTTCTCGACCGTTTTGTTGTGAGCCCTGTATGTTTCTAGCTTGCTTGGTTGCAACCATATAAACACCTTTGTTTCCATGGGTGTATTGCTGTTCGTCTGTCTCGTCCCCCAGATACAGTCTGAATCCCCGAATCCAGGTTCTTGTTTATTTCGATTATTATGTTGGCCAAACCTCTTACACTGATTGTTCTGTTCAACCTAAGATAAAACAATTATAACCTAGGGTATAAATTCTCCCCGTCAACTATAAAAAATTATGGATTTATGTTTATTGCAATGCAAATACACCATTTTAAAAATGTATAACCTTGCCTACACTCTATGAACATCTACTTCGGACAATGCTTCGCGCATTCGCCGCCTTCTTTGAAAACAAAAGCACATGGCTCGCGTAGAAGTGCATGGGGAAGGGACGTCAACGAGTTGTTACGACAGTGTTGTGAAATATCTACTACGAAGCTTTAGGAGGCGCTGTGTAGAGAAATGTGCGTGCCAAAACCAAGAAAACAGCGAAGAAATGCCCGAAGTTGCATAGTGGGCCTTTAAGAGAGGCGGATCTTACGTTAGAAAAAGCCATTGATGTCTGCCGTGCCAATGAGATCACGTCAAGTCAAGTTAAAATGCTCAATGAAGATGTTGAAGTGCATAAAATAAGACCTGTGAATACAGCTAAGACAGAAAGAGCTGAAAAGGGAAGAACAAAGCCAGCGTCACAGGATCAGCAAAAGGGATTTGATTGCAATAGATGTGGATATAAACATGAATACAAGAAATGTCCAGCTTTTGGTCAGACATGCAAGTCATGCCAGAAAAATAATCATTTTGCAAAGATGTGCAAGGCACAAGGCCACACAAGGAAAATGCAAAATGTGGAACAAGAAGTATGCATCAAAAAGATTGACAATGCAGAGATGGAGGATGGCGATGAGTGGACTGAAGAACTAAAGATAAACAGGAGAAAGGTGAAATTTAAGCTTGATACTGGTGCAGGTTACAGGTTGCAATGTAATGTAAGCAGACACGCTGAAAAAATCCAACTGCAGGCTTGTTGCATATTTCGGCCACCAGTCGGCGCCATTGGGCAAGAGAGAACTCACTTTGTGCACAAAGGACAGAAACACAAGATTGAGTTTGAGATCACGCAGCAAAATGTTCCAGCAATACTGGGAAAGAAAACATGCACTAAGTTAGGCTTGGTGAAGAGAGTGTATGATATAAAAAAAGACAATGACATTCTGAATGACTTTGATGACTTGTGTTCTGGTTTAGGATGTTTACCAGGGATAAACCATATTCAGATTGATCCAACTATTTCACCAGTTGTGCATGCTCCAAGAAAGGTTCCAGTGGCTCTCAGGGACAAAGTAGTGGAAGAACTACACAGGATGGAACAGAATGGAGTGATAACAAGACAAATAGAACCGACAGACTGGGTGAGTAGCATGTTGACGGTGGTCACACCGAAAAAGATGAGGTTATGCATGGACCCACAAGATCTTAATCAGGCAATAAAACGAGAGCACTATCCACTGCTAACTGTTGAAGAGGTTGTCTCCCGTATGCCGAAAGCAAAGTACTTTTCTGTGCTAGACGCATCAAGGGTTTTGGCAAATTAAACTGGACGAAGAAAGTTCCAAGTTGTGCACATTCAACACTCCTATAGGGAGATATCGGTTCCTCTGTCTACCCTTTGGAATCTCTTCTGCATCCGAGGTGTTCCAGAGATCCGTGGCACAAATGATTGAAGGCCTGGAAGGAGAAGTCAACGTTATCGATGATTTGCTTGTATGGGGTGACACAATCGAGGAACATGACCAGAGATTGATAAAGGTCTTGGAGAGAGCAAGGGAGTACAACTTGAAATTGAACAGAAACAAATGTAAAATCAGAACTACAGAGATTAGAGAGATTTGCCTCTCGAGCCCCCTTCCTATGGAATAGGCTGCCAACAGCGATCAGGGAAGCTGATTCTGTGGAGCTATTCAAAGGAAAGCTCAAAACGCACCTCTACAATCTTGCATTTGGAGTGTAAAAACGACAGATGCGAAGTGAAGACCACTCTGTATGCTTGTGCTTTTCTTATTACGTTATACATTTTCACTATGTACTTTTCCGTTCTAATTCACTATTCTGTCTGTTCTAGCGTGTTGCGGGTACTGGACTGGATGCCTGGACTCTCCACATGGATAACTGGCCAGATCCCATTCACCATTTTAATATGATGTGCATGTATTTACCTGTATGTCAATTGTGGCACCCATTGCACTCCTGACCATCCCTGGAAGAAGGGATCCCCTACAACGCGTTTCTTCTCAAGATTTCTTCCTTGCTGATTTCAAGGGAGTTTTTTCTTGCCCGTGTGGGGGCATGTAAAGGGGGGTGTCGCAAATATTTGGCCTGTTAAGCCTGATTAAGGGCTATACAAATAAAATTGAATTGAATTGAATTGAATTGATTCAAGTACATAGGTCATGTACTCAGCACTGATGGGCTGAAAGCAGATGATGAAAAAGCATGAGGACCTCAGTGCTGGCACGTTCCCGCATTTTTTGCAAGTTCCCGCATTTTTTCGCTAGTTCCCACAATTTCATTGCATAAAAATTCAAAAACATGCCGCATAATCAAGGATTTTTGGCCGCATAAATCACAAAAAAATACCGCATTTTTCTGGAGGGATATATCACCACTGAGCTCTGAGATGGACAACATGATGTCACAAACAGTGAGAGATCCTCTTCTTATCTATTAGCTTTACTCTGGTGGCCATGTTCCCCAGCGTGGTCCTAGAGTTAGGACCCCCCTCCTCTCTCTCCTCATCCATAGTAGACTGTAGACCTGGATACACACACAACTCACTGATCACTTAATCTGACTTCTGAACATTAACTGTTTCTTGAGAGAGTTGATCATTGTAACTACATCACACTAATGTATGGGGTCAGTATGGTCTTATTAATAATGAATGCACAGAGAAGGATTCACAAATGTTTTTTTGATTTATACATAAATGACTCTTCTCAGAAATACATTTCAATGCACTCACAAATTGATATCGGTATGTATAAATGTAAGATAAATCCATAAACAAAGATAAGTTCCACAAACACATTTCTGATCCACACACAAATGTTTCTTGTCATAACTAAATGTAATATAAATCCATAAATATATGAATTAAATCAGAAATGTATTTGGATGTTACATTTATATCCAAACTTTTAAACTTGAATTTACAAGACGCTTTTCATTTCTGAAATTGTTCGCATTTGTGTGTGAACTGGTCTGCATCTATATGTGTATTTTTTCAGTCATGTGATTCTGTCACGCCACGTCCTGTCACACGGTCCAACACCTCCATCTAGTTGCCGCTTGGTGCCACTGGGCCTCACCTCCTCTACACACCTGTTCGCGATTTACGATTTACGATTGCGACAATCTGCCGGCACCAGTTCGTTGTTTACCTCTACGCAGTTAGTATCGTACCTACCAGCATTATCTCTAGTCTAGCCCGTTTCCTCTGTCCTCCAGTAACCCTTTGTCCTCCGTTTGTAGTTCTCCATTCGTCACCCTGACCTCCTGTTGCCGAGCTCCTGCCTGCCTGACTACACGCCTACCGCCGAGCCCCTGCCTACCTGACCGCCTGCCCGTTGCCGAATCCCTGCCTGCCTGACCACCCACCTACCGCCAAGCCCCTGCCTGTCTGACTGCCCGCCTGTTACCTGACCCCCTTGCCTGTCTGACTACCCACCTGCCTACCAATAAACCCTGTTTCCCTTTACCTCTTCTCTGCCTGTGTCTGCACTTGGGTCCCCACGTTCCGTACTCCCTTAACAGTACGAACTGGCCAGCATGGACCCAGCAGACGCAGAGGCATTCCGCCAAATGATTTCCCGCCAAGGGACCCTTCTCTCTGGTGAATGAAGTCCTTCGGGACACGTTGAATCACACCGTCTTCGTCTATATTGACGATATACTCATTTTTTCGAAGTCCGTGGAGGAGCACAGAGTTCACGTCAGACAGGTTCTGCAGAAGCTGCTGGAAAACAGATTATATGTCAAGGCGGAGAAGTGCAAGTTTCACGCCTCGACCGTCTCCTTCTTGGGTTACATCATTAGCCAGGGCCAGGTAGAGATGGACCCCTCCAAGGTCTCTGCGGTGGCCGAGTGGCCCTCTCCCTCAACAGTTCCTCGGGTTCGCTAATTTTTACCGTCGCTTTATTCTTGGTTAAAGTCAATTCGTGGCACCCCTCACGGCTCTGACTTCCACCAAGAACACCTTCGCGTGGACGTAGACGAAACCGCCCTCCAGTGTCTCAAACGGCGCTTCATTTCCGCCCCCATTCTCATCCAACCAGACCCCTCTCTCCAGTTTGTGGTGGAGGTCGACGCCTCGGACACCGTAGTGGGCGCGGTGCTCTCCCAGCGTTCCGCCTCCGACCACAAGCTTCACCCCTGTGCCTTCTTTTCCCGAAGGCTTTCTCCGCCTGAGCGAAATTATGACGCCGGTAACCGCAAACTCTTAGCCGTCAAACTCGCTCTAGAAGAGTGGAGACATTGGTTGGAGGGCGCGGAGCATCCGTTTATTGTTTGGACCGACCACCGCAACTTAGCTTACATCCAGTCAGCAAAGAGACTGAACTCCCGCCAGGCCAGGTTGTCCCTTTACTTTGGTAGATTCAACTTCACCCTCACCTATCGTCCCGGCTCCCAGAACGTTAAGCCGGATGCCCTGTCCCGCCTGTACTCCCCTGAGGACCCCCGTACTGACCTCGAGACCATCCGGCCCCCCGCTCGCCTGATCGCCTCTCTCACCTGGGAGGTGGAGTCCACGGTACGCCTTGCTCAGGGACAGCAGCCAGACCCCTTAACCGGTCCCCCTGACCGCTTGTTCGTCCCTGACACGGTACGGTCCAGGGTACTGGTCTGGGCGCATTCATCCCGGCTAACCTGCCACCCAGGTATCACCCGCACCCTGGACTTCCTCCGTCGGCGGTACTGGTGGCCAACCATGGACGTGGACGTCCGTTCGTTTATTTCGGTGTGTACCGTCTGCGCCCGGAATAAAACCTCTACTCGTCCTCGTTCTGGGCTACTGCGGCCCCTACCCATCCCTAGCCGTCCCTGGTCACACATCGCCCTGGACTTCGTCACCGGCCTGCCCACGTCTGAAGGGAACACCACCATCCTAACCGTGATCGACCGCTTCTCTAAGGCTGCGCACTTCATCGCACTCCCCAAGCTTCCATCTTCAAGGGAGACCGCCGATCTCCTGGTCAGACACGTTTTCCGTCTGCACGGCATCCCCACAGACATTGTCTCCAACAGAGGTCCCCAGTTCTCCTCCCAAGTCTGGCGGGCTTTCTGTAAGGCTCTGGGTGCCACGCCCAGTCTCTCCTCCGGATTTCACCCCCAGTCGAATGGACAATCCGAGCGAGTTAATCAGGAGATCGAAGCAGCTCTCCGTTGCATCACCCACGCCAGTCCATCCTCTTGGAACTCTCAGCTCCCCTGGGGCGAATATGGTGAACGCATCCACGGGACTCTCCCCTTTCATGGCTTCACTGGGATACCAACCACCCCTTTTTCCTGAATTGGAGGGCGAAGTAGCGGTCCCGTCAGTCCAGACCCATCTGCGCAGGTGCCGGCGCATTTGGAAGCACGCTCGCGCTGCACTGCTCCGCGCATCCTCCCGCTCCCAGCTGCAGGCCAATAAGCGTCGCCTACCTGCCCCCCAGTACGCTCCCGGACAGAGGGTTTGGCTTCGGGCGAAGGACCTTCGCTTGAAGGGAGCTCCGCCCAAGCTTTCCCCCCGTTTCATTGGTCCCTTCGAGGTTGAGACTGTGGTTAACCCCTGTGCAGTTCGTCTCAAACTCCCCCCATCCCTCCGAGTGCACCCGACCTTGCATGTCTCCCAGGTAAAGCCTGTCTCCACCAGCCCGTTGTCCCCTCCCGCCCCGCCTCCACCTCCTCCCAGGATCATTGACAACTTCCCGGCGTGGACGGTTCGTCGCCTCCTTGACGTGCGGCGCTGCGAACGGGGACACCAGTACCTCGTCGACTGGGAGGGGTACGGTCCTGAGGAGCGCTCCTGGGTTCCCCGGAATCGCATTCTGGATGCAATCTCATTCGGGACTACCATCGCGATCATCCGTCCGTGGTTGGACGTCCGCCAGGAGGCGTCCGTAGAGGGGGGGGTACTGTCACGCCACGTCCTGTCACACGGTCCAACACCTCCATCTAGTGGCCGATTGGTGCCACTGGGCCTCACCTCCTCTACACACCTGTTCGCGATTTACGATCACCGTTCCCTACTTCAGCCGGGGATCTCCAATCTGCCGGCGCCAGTTCGTCGTTTACCTCTACGCAGTTAGTATCGTACCTACCAGCATTACCTCTAGTCTAGCCCGTTTCCTCTGTCCTCCAGTAACCCTTTGTCCTCCGTTTGTAGTTCTCCGTTCGTCACCCTGACCTCCTGTTGCCGAGCTCCTGCCTGCCCGCCTCCTGGTTCCCTGCCTACCTGACCGCCTGCCCGTTGCCGAATCCCCGCCTGCCTGACCATCCGCCTACCGCCGAGCCCCTGCCGGCCTGACTGCCCGCCTGTTACCAATAAACCCCCTTGCCCTTTACCTCGTCTCTGCCTGTGTCTGCACTTGGGTCCCCACGTTCCGTGCTCCCTTAACAGATTCAGCCAATCACATGACTGCAGTTCCGACCTCTGAAGAATAAGTCCCGCCTCTGAGCCTCCCGGTTCCCTCGGTCAAATGTCTATGGTAAATAACATGGGGTTAAAAAATTATAGATAAAAAGTGTGTAGTACAAAACGTATTTTACATATTTTTTTGTTGTTCAGAATGTGGTGGAAAAACAGTTTTTGAGATAGAAAGGTCCTACCTCCCTGAAATTTGAATACCGTATTCTAGGGCCTAACTGGGACCCCCGCACCGAAACTTGGCCCGGTCGGACGCCGAGGGCAGGAATTCTAGGGCCCAACTGGGACCCCTGCACCGAAACTTGGCCCGGTCGGACACCGAGGGCAGGCCCCCCCTTCCTGCAGTAGGACCTTCCTACCTCAAAAACTGTTTTTCCACCACATTCTGAACCTTTCAGAAGTGTTGCAGGCAACACTTCTGAGGGGCTTTGTCCAAATAACAGTCCAATTGGGAAAACTTTTTATCTCTAAGGACTAGAACTCCAAATCTCGGATATGTCGTTCTCGGGACCCCGGGAAATGTGTGTAAACATTTTAGCATCCCTAGCTATCTCGAAAAGGGCTGGAAAAGGGGCATGACCTCCAACAGTAGAGTAAATGTACATAAGACAGAGGTTAGTTTCTAGTCCCCATTTTTTGTGGGATGGAGGTGTACATTTGTGGCTTAAGGTGTGTAGACACAGCTGGCCTGTGGCCACGTTTTTGAAGTCTGGGGTCAAAAGGTCAAAAGGGGCCGGCACCACGCCGCTTATGAGATAACAAAAAGTGAATGTGTATTTCTCTCGTAACTTTTTGTCATTATTAAAGAGAGGCCTGATTCTCAGATATGCATGTTGGATGGCTAGGGTGTAGGTCTGGTAAGAACTTCAGGCCAAAATCTTGCAAGCGAGCCGCTTGCAAGATTTGATTGGTTGCAAGGTTGATGTGTGTGCGTCCTTTGAGACCCCCTTTGATACATAAGAGACCCCAAGGTATATGGAGCCAGTTTCCTGCCATAATTCAAACATGAAAAAAAAAGTTTCAAAGGCTTGTAAGTCTGGGTTTGAAAACTCAACACCTTATAAAAAAGGTTATGCAACCTTGAAAAAATAGATTATAACCTGAAAAAAATTCAAACAAAAATTCAAACATCGGTAAACATGATTTTGTGTTCTATTTTATCTTCTCCATCATTTTCACCAACACATTTTCAAGTATTTACAAGTATTTTTTTTTTCACAAACATGTTTTCAAAGTTCAAACTATTTCCCCAGCGCACTTGCAGTTTCAATGGAGCCACAGCCTCCGAAGAGCACCGCATACACTGATGAATTCAACACAGGTTACAAACTTAACCCCGACATGGACCAAACACAAAGGACTGAAGGAGCTGAACAGACACCAGCAGAACAGTGTCACAGACAACAAAATCCAGAAAAGTCTCCCACCAGTGTATCCCAGCAAGGCGTGGGATCCGAGCAATGTGTCGTACCGCAGGCCAAAAACCCAGTTCAAGTTGCCAATCCTATGTATTGCACTGAGTCCGGCAGAGCCTCTAGGCCAAATAGGAAGTACATGAACTGAGCTAGCTGTTGTAGTTTATTGAATCCAAATTTCAGAAGTAAGGCTTTGTTATTTGACTTCTGCATAATGTTCTATTCTGTTGATAATGCATTTAGTTGTGGGGCACTCAGTTAATTTTAAGTGAACCAGATCATATTTACATTTCTATTATAAAACTGCTGTTAGTGCAGAAGTATAAAGCCTTATACCACGGTCTGCGGGAATACTCGATTCTGATTGGCTGCTGGGTGTGCATTAACTCCTGATATACGGACACCTGGACAAGTAGTTCCGTCAAATTGTCTGTTTACCGTTCTCAATTAATGCGCTATCGTCTATAAAATTAGTAACCATAACAACGGGACCGCAGTCAAAGCCGTTTACAATTTATTACAACACCGCAACAAAATAACAATGAGTGATTTCAACATTTCTTTTAATTTATTTGGAGTATATGACAACTTCGATGACTGGGATGCAGCAGAAGAAAAGGAAATTAATAAGAGGAAAAGAAAGCAACGGCACAAGGAGTTAACACCGGGAGAATTAAATCAAATAGAAGATGACAAAGATGAGATCAACACCAAAAAAACAACAAAATGGGCAGTTAATATACTGAGAGACTTTCTTGAACAAAAACGAATGGACCCCAACTTGGTAAACTACACCGCTGATGCTCTTAATGAGACTCTGCGGGAGTTTTATGCCGCTGTCCAGTCCACCAAGACAGGAGGGGAGTACAGCATAGCCAGCCTAAGGAGTCTGAGAGCCGGTATTAAACGTTATATAGTTGGCTTCAATATTATAACTGACACCAGATTCAGGACCAGCAATGCCGTGTTTACATCCGTAATTAAACGGTACAGGAAAAGTGGTAAAGATACCAGCCTCCACCATCCCCGTATCTCCGAGTCGGACCTCAAACGTATTAGATCTTCAACTGCACTGTCTCCTGATTCGCCCGTCGGCCTGGTCAGAAAAGTGTGGTTCGACATCCAAATATGTTTGGCTCGGCGTGGCAGGGAGGGAACCCGGGAGCTATCCATGTCATCTTTCATCCTACAGAGAGACGAGGATGGGGTGGAATATGTCAGCCTGGCGCACAATCCCCAAAGCAAGAATCACAAAGACCCGAATGAACTTGAAAAGGAAAACCTACGAGGGTTTATGTTTGCCAGGCCTGATGATCCGCTGTGTCCGGTGGAAAGTTTCAAGAAATATATTGCGAAATGTCCATCAGATGCCAAATCGTTCTACCTCCACCCAAAGCGCACCCTGTCCTCCGGCGTGTGGTACACCCGGGAGCCGATGGGTGTCCACTACCTCGGGAACATGTTAAAAATAATCAGCGAAGAGGTGATTATGGCTATAATTTTGTATCAGTCCATAGCTACTAAATAGTTTCCCTCCATCCCCATAATATAATAAATATCCTGTCATTCTACATTTCAGGTGGGTCTTTCGCAGATCTACACAAACCACAGCCTCCGAAGCACCGCTGTAGGTCGGCTCTCAGACGCCGGCCTGGAGAGTCGTCAAATAATGTCGGTGACAGGCCATCGATGCGAGAGCAGCCTTCGTGCTTACTGGGCTCCGTCAGTGCAGGAGAGACGAGAATGGAGCCACGTCTTGTCATCAAGTGTCCCGAGAAACAGTGCCCCTGCTGTCCAACACCCTCCTTCACAGGCCGCTATGCCGGACTTGCCTGTAACGCTGTCAAATTGCACCATAAATGGAAACGTCGAATTTAATTTTAAATAAAACAGCTGAACAGGCTAATTAATTGTCAATAGGGCTTGGGTGTCATGAAGTAATTACTTTGCGTGACCGTCATGTTGATGGCCTCCTTTACCGCTACCTGCCGCTGGAACTTCATATGGATCCAAATTATTAATAATGCTGATTTTGTCAGCATTATTATCACCATACCGGTCCCTGGCATCTCTATTTAATGTGTCCCGGTAAATTCCAGATCCTTTTCGGGATTTTAACATATTTTTTCTAGCTATTCTTTCTCAACTCTACTGCTACTTCTCTTCGTTCAACAACGTTATGTCAGAGTTATGTTAACCACGTTTTCGTAGCCATCAACATGGCCGCCACGTCCCACAATGCAACGCGGATCCCACGCCCTATTAATTGTTTGCATGTTTCTTTTAAATAAAAACTACCTATGGTACCTATGCCTACATCCAGTCGGCATGAAAAATGGCATGAATTATGGTTGCAAGCCTCATGAAAGTCGTAGTTATGGTCCGTCCTACGTTTCAATGGAAACAAAACAAAGCTCAGCGGACTATAATACCTCCCGCTACCTCCCGTTCTAAAGTCGTAGCTATGGCCCGTCCTAATTACTGGAGGAGTGAACAACGTTTCCGTTGCATGAGAACCCAACGGGCGTGTAATGGTGGTTCCGGGTATTAGTCAGACCCTCAGGCGTAACCAGGCAAACAAATACCTCCCGCTACCTCCCGTTCTAAAGTCGTAGCTATGGCCCGTCCTAATTACTGGAGGAGTGAACAACGTTTCCGTTGCATGAGAACCCAACGGGCGTGTAATGGTGGTTCCGGGTATTAGTCAGACCCTCAGGCGTAACCAGGTAAACAAATGTATATTTTGTGGAAAACTTTATATTTGGATTGTAAAACGAATGAAAATATTGCTTAAAGGTCTTCAACATGAAAAAGCACGATATGCCTACATCCAGTCGGCATGAAAAATGGCATGAATTATGGTTGCAAGCCTCATGAAAGTCGTAGTTATGGTCCGTCCTACGTTTCAAGGGAAACAAAACAAAGCTCAGCGGACTATAATACCTCCCGCTACCTCCCGTTCTAAAGTCGTAGCTATGGCCCGTCCTAATTACTGGAGGAGTGAACAACGTTTCCGTTACATGAGAACCCAACGGTCGTGTAATGGTGGTTCCGGGTATTAGTCAGACCCTCGGGCGTAACCAGGCAAACAAATGTATGTTTTGTGGAAAACTTTATATTCGGATTGTAAAACGCATGAAAATATAAATTAATGGTCTTAATTTGGTCACCGTTGGTAAGTGACCGTGGTATAAACGGGATAATGCCCTTCGAGGTGTCCATTATCAGGAATTAATGGACTTCGCGGAGGCAATTAATGGACTTCGCGGAGGCCGTCCTCCGCTTCGCGTCGGACGGTTCACGCCTCCACGTCGTCCATTAATTCCTGATAATGGACACCTCGTCGGGCATTATCCCTTACTTAACCCATACATGTTATGTAATTAACAAGGACACGTTGGTGTAGTTGTGTTGAGTAATGTCACAGATTTCACTGTAAAATCGCCGTTAATGTGCAGCCATCGGGTCTTCCGTTAGCCAATGGGATGAATGCTCATAGCTTCATATATTGCCGTGCAGGGATTACATTGTAATGAGTGGAAAACCCCCTGCGTCAAAAAAAAAGAAGCACAAGGTCATCCGTTAGCCAATGGGATGAATGCTCATAGCGTCTCTATGTGCAGCCATCGGGTCCCCCGTTAGCCACTGGGATGAATGCTCATAGCTTCTTATATTGCCGTGGAGGGATTACATTGTAACGAGTTGAAAACCCCATGCGTCGAAAAAAGAAGCACAAGGGTACCCTTTTGCGTCAGAAGCTGAAGCCAAAGTCACTGACCGTTCGACAAAAATCGACGCGCTCGGAGTGAGAATGTGTTGTTCACACACGAATGCAAACAAGTTCACAAATGAAAAGCATCTTGTAAATTCAAGTTTAACGTTTTTTGTATAAATGTAACAACATCCAAACACATTTTGATGAAAATTGCAAATATTTTTTTAATCCATATATTTGTGGATTTATATTACATTTATTTAAAATCCTTGTTTAGGGGGTGGTCTTACGAGGGGCGGGATATAACATAGGGTCGAGGCCCCTGTCATTCAGGTTTGTTTTGCTTTGACAGCATACAGGGCGGATGCAGAACGGACAGAACTCATCGCGATCATCCTAAATATATTCATCTGGAATATATGCAGCGATGCAACATATATTCAGTTCAGTCCACAACATCCGCATCGATCGATGAAAGATTGGAGCATGAATTAGAGACAAATAGATGAAACGACGAACAAGAAAGGCGTCGTGAACGACTGCATAATGCCGCGTTTCCACT
Organism: Gadus chalcogrammus; assembly: GCF_026213295.1. Lineage (NCBI taxonomy): Eukaryota > Metazoa > Chordata > Actinopteri > Gadiformes > Gadidae > Gadus > Gadus chalcogrammus. The sequence continues at coordinate 9,195,046 of NC_079418.1, forward strand.
GCAGGGTGTGGTGCGGTTCGGCCCGCAAAGGTGCGGTACGGATTGCGTTTCCGTCGCCAAAAATTGGCGTGACCCGGACTGAGCCGTACTCGTCTTGCCCTCATCTTCAGTACTCCTCCGTTGGGGTACTGAGATGCCTGAAAGGGTGCCGGAAAATTCGAGCTACACACATCCGCCGTCTACAGAATTGTCACCTCCGGGTGACGTGGGGATAAAAACAAACAAACAGTAGCCTCAAACTTTCGTCAAACAAAGCTTGCATTCGGAAGTTGATTAACTGCCATATGAAAAGCATAAAGGCCAGGAACTGTTGCTGGACGACTTCCATGGTAGCTCTTGGTTTAATGTGTCGCGTTCAACTTTTCCATCTACCATAAAGGGTACTGTCGGCGGTGGAAACGCGACCTCGGAACTGAGCTGGGCTATACCGCCCCCTCCCTACTGGACTGAGGCAAACCGAACCGTACCGCACCCTGCAGTGGAAACGCGGCATAACCGGAGGAAGAGAATGCCTTTTTTAACTTCATTTCACATCTAACAAACACTAAGACAAATGTAGTTGATTTCTGTGTTTAACTGGGAAAAGTGGAAGGCCGGGACCCTAATGTTCAGCTTACTGTTGTCAATAATAATTGTTACGAGAGTTAGCGTATGTGTGTGCGCGAGAATGGCACTGTGTGTGTGAGCGACGTCAGCGAGTGAGTGGACGAGCGAGGAAAGCCAGCGGTTGCGTGTGTCAGTTCAGCGAAGTAACAAACGAGTCTGGTGTTGTCTGTGCAAACGTGTACTGTAAAGTTAGTGAAACTAATAATAAAGTACCCAGCCTGTCAAGAATCGGTGGCCGCTTCATTCCGACCATATTCCGACCTATAAGCAGACCCACTGCCGGTCAAAGTGAAGGATTGTTGCCCCGAGAGAACATCGGCCCTGGAGGGAACGTCTACCCTTTGCTCCTCGACTACGGTCTGGGAGCCGACAGCAGGAAAGGTATCACATTATAATTAAAAAAAAAGTTTTCTATGTACGCGTGCAGCTGTGAACTCATGTATTGTAATTTATTGTATGATGTGTGTACTTTGAGGGTAACGATAAGACCTATTATTTAGCGTTCACCACGAATGACTGAAAAGCAGTGTCAACATTAAAAAATGTTTTAACCATTCAGCAATCAAAAGGCTGATTATCGGTTAGGGTGGCTATCAATCACATGCAAACGTAGACCGTTGCGTCATCAACACGCCCACTCAACTTGTGTGAAATGCCGACATTCTACTGCTCATTCACATATAAGGTAATTAACATTTCCACCAGCTAAAATACTACCTCAGGGCAGGGGTAGTCTTTTTTCAGGATGTCCAATGTCAGGATTTGTCATTCACATATAAGGCCCGTCGGGAGAATAGCGGTTTAATATCGGTGTAGTGGCTAACAAGATGTTTTTCGACTGGTTCCATTAACACAGCTTGTGATATCTTTCTCACCACTTCCGAGGTGTACCGGTGCCTTGTTATCTTGACTCGAAAACCAAGAGACGTTTATTGATCGGGTTGGATTTATTTTGTTGAGCAATCAAACAGTAAAAAGTACGATAAACTGTGGTTCTAAGTGTTTGTGTTTCTGGTTTTGTTGTCGTCAACGATGGTATGCGCAAGCACCGGGCACTCCTTCTCCTGGTTTGGCACACCTTTATGCTCCCCTTGACCTATAGGGCGGCATACACACTCACGTGACCACACACTGTTCCAACTAAAAAATAAATCAATACAAAATAAACGTCCAATACCTATTGCTTCCAATATGTGAAACCAAACCAATACGAAGTATGAACAAAACATATGTATGGCTCCTACAAGCGGGCTGTACGTCTATGTGTTAAAGCAGCTATTAACTCACTAGTGGGGCTTTCACACCAAAAAGAACCAAGAGCCAGTTCCGGGCTGGTGCTAGGGCCAGTTCCAAACAGGTTCCAGCCTTATCCCAGTTATGAACCAGTTGGTTTCACACCGGCCAGGGCCAGCGATGGAGCCGGCGAGAGCAACGTCATGACGTCACTGCAAACGTCTCCGCTTTCCCAGCAACCCTCGCGCCTTGCTGGAACTGTACATAATAAGAAGAACCCTCGCGCCAGTTTTGAAGGGAAAAATGGTCTGTCTAGTTACTGGACCAGATAAAATGAGACGGAGAGGTAATAAAGTCTGTCGGCACGAGGACCTTGGATTTATTAAGTAAAGTGGCAACGGTTATACAGAGTCATAAAGCGTGAGAAATCGAATATGTCTAAGTCCCTAATCAGCGCTGATGGTTCGTCCAGAGCTTCGCCTCCGTGGAAGGTCTGCTTCAGAAGAAGGGTGCAGAGTCTCTGTGTGATACAGTTTTATGCTGTATCTTCCTCTTGGTGAGGTGTGTGCGTTTGAGACGTATGTGGTTCTGTGTGTCTTTGCGTGACCTTGGCTCTCAGGCCCTAGTGTATCTTCTCGTGTTCTTCCTGATGGGGGAGCGCCTCAAAGAGTCTCCTGTTTGTGGCCCTCCCGTTCTGAGGATGAAACAGTGCATTGTCTGAGTGTTTACCATTTGCCTGGCGGAGAAATGGGGCCTTAGCTCTGGCCTCGACCTGACTATGTTATCATGTGTGTGTTATGTGTTTAAAAGTTGAATGTGACTGCCATGTGTTGTGCTCATCAGGCGTTAAGAGTTGACTATTGTAAGGTGACTGCCATGTGATGTGCTGATCAGGCTGGGGTAGGAGTTAGCTATATTTATAATGTACATGTGATGTGCTCAGCAGGTTATTTTGCCCAACATATCCCCCTCAAGTCGTCGCAAGACGACTTTTACTCATTAGGGACGCGAGGGATAGGACTCCAGCGCGGGACTATCATTATAACACTTTTAGAAGTAACAGAAAGAAGGCAAAATTATCATAAAAACAAACAACCATGAGCATGGGACTAAAATAAGTCGCTGGACCGGGTGTATGGGGAACCACGTGGGAGAAACGCCACCCATGCTTCAGACATGGGTATGCCATACACACCCCACCTAGGGGGTGGCATCCACCCCGGCCGTACATCGCGAGCAGCAATACCAACAATACTGGCAGCAGATAATACACAAAAACATACCACAAGCAAACCATAATACAAAAAACAAATATCAAACGATACCAAAAAACAATAATCAACAACAAAGCTGGCCACACAACAAAACTAACACCAAACCATAATAACAACAACAAAATGCAACAATAAAACAAACTCCAAACAAAAACAATATCAGCAAAAAGCAGCAATAAGACTAACATTAAAAAATAACAATATCAAAATGCAACAATCACACAAACACTACACTGATGATCACAGGAAAGAAATGCAACCATGAAACGTGTCCCTAAGTAATAGCAATAATAATAACATCAGAAAGATATGAGGTAGATAACGAATGGCAATCCCCCTCAACCCATCCCTAGGTGACCACACGCTAAGGATGTGAGGAGGAGTTAGCTGGTCGTGTAACAATAAGCAATCACACGCATGGGGTATCCAGGGTAGGCACGGGGCACGGGAACAACTGAAACCACGGAATAGCCCTGAGCGTCATCACGGGCAGGTGGACGCAAGGCGCCACCTGAGCATTAGACCCTTTTATTCAACTGTGCTCAGGACCTCATCTGATAAACGGGCAATCAAGGCCCCTGGAATCTCGCCCGTGTGTATCCCCGAGCTCCATCTAGTGGGACAGCGATATAAACAACAACATTTACGTTCCCGGCGTCGGTTGCGTAGACGCGGGCATAGATATGGGAGCGGCTAAAAACAGTGAAGCGTACAGAAGCGAATACAGCCAGGGGCGCCCTCAAGCCTTAAGGGAACGGGCCGCAGCCCCTGGTGCCGGAACGCAGATCCCTGGTCCGGGTGACGTGGGTGCATCAGGTGGGAGGGGGGTGGTGCCGTTGGCGGGGACGGGAATGCGGGAATGGGGCAGCCCACCTGGAGAGGTTACTAGCACGTCACAGGCGGGGGGGGGGGGAAAAGGGGGTGTCGTGGTGGGGTTTCAGCATACGGTGGTGGAAACAGGACGCCGGGGCCGTGCACCTGGAGAGGCCACTAGCACTCACGGGTAGATGTCCGGCTCGGCGAAGACACAGTCGAGCTCGTACTCAAAGTCAGGGGTTGCAGGGCGAGGGAGGCCATACTCACAGTCAAATTTTTCAGCCACCATCTGGTCGTTCAGGGGAAGCTCGTCCAGGCAATCCAGAAGGGGCATGAGGGGGGCTGCTTCGGAGTAGGGAGGGGGCTGTTGTTTCTCCTTTTCGAGGGCCGTGGTGATGAGGCGTGAGCAGAGGGTGCGGGCACAGGGGATGCAGCAACACCCGCAGCAGACCACAATCCCGACGAAGCAGGCCAGGGATGTCAGGACGGCCATGAGAAGGCCCTTCCACTTGCCGAACATGTCGGTCATCCATTTCTCCATGGGGTTGTCGATCCCAGAGTCCTCTGCCATCTGGACGGAAAGAGCTCGAAGGCCGGCCAGGGCCCTTGTCACTGACCCGTCAGGGGCCGTGTTGTTGGGAATGAAGGTGCAGCACTGAGCCCCAAACATCGAACAGACCCCCCCTTTCTCGGCTAACAACATGTCTAGGGCTAGACGGTTTTGATACGCCATTAGAGAGGTGGCGGCCAGTTGTGAGGCCAACCCTTCTACCGCGTCGCGAGTCAGGTTGGATAGGCGCTGGACGTTGTAGTGAATGTAATTAATGCGATCTACGTTTTTGTTGGGGGTGATTGGAATTATGGCAGAGATAAGGGGTATGTTCTCGAAACCCGCGGCTATCTGGTCTGCTAACTTAAACTGGTTCGGAACGCCCCGGGGAATGCCTATGCTATCCATGTACGTGGGGGTGTTCTTGGTTAGGTCAAAGTGGTCGGTGAGAACGGAGTCGCGGCGGTGTCGAGAGGTAGTTTGGTTATCGGGCCCGGGCGAACCCCGGGTAAAGAGCGTGACGGGCATAAGTAGGCGTACTATAATGCAGGTTCCGGACCATTGTGCCGGGAGTGTAAGTCTAAGGGTGAATTTGTCACAGGACCAGAATAGGTCTTGGCGTCCCAGGCCCGGTTCGGTCATGTTGGGCCAAAGCGTAACGTTCGCGATGGAGTGGCACCACGACGGCGGTACCGCCCCAACATTCACCGCACCGGCCCTGGTGATGCAAGAGTGGGTGTACTCCCCAGGGGAGTACACCGGGGGAATTGAGTCGTTAAGGCCGGGTGGAAACAGAGAGCTAAGGAGGCCGCAGCCGGCCGGTTCGGGGGTAACAAACAGAGCTAACATGCAGTGAGAGCCGATGGGGTCGCTGGTAAAATCGAACAGTACTGGGGTCGAGATTAGATGGGGGCGAGCTGACGCACAGGCTACGCAGTTGGACAGCCCCTGGAATCGGATCGTAGCAGCAATCCAGCTAAGCCATGCATCATCGTCTGCGTAGCCGGTCGCGAGTGCGATGGAATCGTGGGTGGGGAATCGCCCCACGGAATTTAAATCAAAAATCGTGACCGGGCCGTCGCGAGTCATTATGGGTCGGACGGGGGGTTTAGGAGTTGTCGTGTTGGTCCTGGAGGCTGGTGCGGTGGGTGTGGTGGGGGCCTTTCTGAAATTTATTTTCAACAAAGCCGCCGTGTCCGTGCCGGATTGGGACACCCCGAACACGAAATAGGCAGAGTCAGTATTTACCCCGCACGCCCGGGTCGACCCAAATGCGGGGTTGCCCCATCCTTGGTACGGGTTGCTGGTAATGTTCCTGAGGGTAAGGGTGATTCTGCCGTTGCCTCCCGAGAGGAAGCCCTTCGCCTGTAGTGCGGCCGTCGCGTCAGGCCTGTGGAGAGTCTGAGAGCGGTTAGTCACATAGTACCCCTGGTGCCTCCCTGTCATCCATAGTACATTTCCCCATCCTCGACACCAGCTCTGGCTGTTGTGCGGGGACATCATTACCCCGTTGCCCTGGACTCCCGCGAAGGAACCCTTGGGAGCATCGCAGATGTATGCATCGTACTTCTCCCAGGCTGCGGGTCCGCCTACGCACGGAACGACGTCGCATAGGAGGAAGGTATAGGCGGCGCTGGAACCATAAGTATAGGTTAGGGATAGCCCACCGTATTTGTTGAGGCAGGGGTCGCTGGGGGATTTGGCGGCTTGCAGGGGTGTCTGTCTCCTGCGGCGGTGTGGACTCTGGGTTGGGGGTCCCGATGAGGGTTGTGTCGTCGTAGACGGGGGCTTGATGGTGGGGGACCTCCCCGGGATGGCCGTATGGAAGTCCACTCCCCACAGGATGAAGAAACCCATCATGGCCCCGGTTATTCCTACCATGCCGATGATGCAACGTCTATTGGTCCGGGCCTCCTGCGGCGTCAGTGGTGGCCTCATGGTGCAGCCGGGCGAGGTCGCGTTGAACGGTAGCCAAGGTGCGGTCATGCGGGTTGTCGGCCTTGCGGGTGGTAGACAGGTGGTGCCAGCGGGCGCCGCTCCTTCCTGAAAGGGAGACAGAGAAGGGGGTGGCCAGACGTACCTCATAGGGGCCTTCCCACCGTGGCTGAAGGCAGTGTCTCTTGTGGACCTTGACCCAGACCCAGTCCCCGGGATTAACGAGGACGGGGTTGGGATCTGCGGGGGTCGGGAGGGAGGTGACCTGTGTGTACAAGGCTCGGGAGGCAAGGGTCAGGGCCTGTACATATTCTAAGAGGGCTTCATCATAATGGTCTAGTACCGGGCCCCTGGGGGGAGAATGTGGGTTGGGCGTGGGTTCTGTACATATTCTAAGAGGGCTTCATCATAATGGTCTAGTACCGGGCCCCTGGGGGGAGAATGTGGGCTGGGCGTGGGTTCTGTACTTGGCAGGCGTGACAGTCTTTGATCACTTCCTGGATGCTGGCTTTCATTTCGGGGTGCCACCAGTCTCGCCGGATTGTCTCCATTGTCGCGGTGGTGCCCTGGTGGGTGCGGGAGTGGTGTGACCGAGCCATGAGAGAGAGAGCTCGGGAGCTGAGTGCCGGTTTGCCATCTGAGTAGCGGTAGATTTCGGATTCGTCCTGAGTGCATCCTTGTGCGATCCAGCAGCTCTTCTCATAAGGACCGGCGTGTTCTTGCATCTCGCCAAGGTATATCAGGAAGTCGCTCATGCTCCTCGGGTATGGCTCCCCGTCTATCAGGGACGATAGGTTGACCCGGAAGGAGGCCAGGTCCAATGCGCTGGCGCCAGGGGCGCCGATTCGCGTCCGTATCCTTTCTGCTTTCGGCTGGGCTCGCTCTGGTGGTGGTAACCTGGTTTCGGGGGCCTGGGCTTGGCTGTAGCTTGAGGAGGAGGGTGTCCAGTTCTCGGCGCTGGGTGGTTGCTGGTATTGTAACAGGGGTGGTGCGGGCGCCGGCACCGGGGCGGCCATTGTGTACCCAGGGTAATTGGTGGGTTGGTATCCCGGCTGCAGCCATCCAGGTGGCGGGGGCCCTTGACACGCCGGTATCTGATACATTGCGCATGATAGGGGCATTGGTGCTGGTGTTATTGGTGGGGTAGGCGTCGGGGCTGGGGGCGTTGGGGGTGTCGGCAGTGGGGCCGCTACAGGCATCATACTCATGGGTCCCCATGTCGTCCTTGGACTTTTGTGCAGCTGGGATTTCTCGGCTAGCTCCTTGATCTGCATCCTCACGAGTTGCTTCTTCAATTCCTCGTAATCGTCATCCTTTTCAAGTCGTTTGTCTTCCTCGAGTCGGTGGTGGTGATTAAGGTGAGCCACCCATTCCGTCCGGGGCTTGGAGTGCAGTGCCACCACTGTCTTCAGTCTCCTCTGGACCGTGGGTGGCAGTCCCTGTATTATTGCCCGCTGGAATGTCTGTGTCGCCAGTTTGCTACTGTGTGGGGGACAGTCATTATTATCCATCCACAATCCTTCAGCCCTTTCTATGTACTGAAAGATAGATTCTTCAGGTTTGATGGTCAGGCCGGAGATTCCCACTCTGCCTGCGTCGGCTGGGAAGAGCGCCATGAGACTCTCCCAGAAGAGGTTTCGGTAAGCTTCGAAGGGGGTGTTGTCAGGTAGGGCCTCAGTCTTTGTCAGTGTCTCCAGTTCAATGATTCGTCCGGCACCATGTGCCCTGCCGATGATGGCTCGTATGTCTCCCAGGGTCAGGAGATCGCCAGACGTCTCAGTTTCAAATCTTCTGATCCAGGCCGAGGCTCCTGCCGTGAGCATTGGCAAGCGGGCGACCAGGTTGGCCATGTCCCGGTGGCTCCATGGTGTGTATGCTGCTCTTCCCTCCGCATCTATCAATAGAGGTGCCATAAAAGCCTCTTGTATACCTGGCCGGGGGCGGCGGGGCTCGCTCTTATTGGTACGGGGGTCCCTTAAGTGATCTGGGTCAGGGCTGAACTGGGAGGGGGTCATTAATGGGGAAGGTAGGGTGTATGAGGCGGGGGCTTTTGGCTGGGACTGAACTGGTGTTGTCGATTCTAGGGGACAGAACAATCTCGGCATGGGTAGGTGAGCCCTCTCCGGGGAGGGTGGGGGTGAGTGGCTGTCAGTGGGCCGGGAGGCTGAGGATCGCTCTCTGTCTTGGCTTCTCTGGTGTTCGTCTTGCCAATCCTCTCCGGGGGCTCTTCGTCGCTCGTCCGACATGGTGGGCGTGTTCGCCGCTTCTTCTTACAGCAGCCTGGTATGGGGGTGGTCGGGGTTGTGGACGCCTTTGCACTGAAGGCCGGATGCGGGGAGGTTTGTCTTTTTAGCTTTATTAGTAACTGGGATAATTCTTCTAGCAGGGGGTGATCGAGAGTTGGGGTTGGATTGGTATTGATGCTGTCTATTTGGGGGCGATGTAGTTGGGGAAGGGCAGGGTTGTTGTTGTCCAGCAGTGGGCGCTGCAGTTGGGGAAGGGCAGAGTCGGAGTGGTCCAGCAGGGGGCGCTGTAGTTGAGGAAGGGTAGGGCTGGAGTGGTCCAGTAGGGGGCGGTGTAGTTGAGGAAGGGTAGGGCTGGAGTGGTCCAGTAGGGGGCGGTGTAGTTGAGGAAGGGTAGGGCTGGAGTGGTCCAGCAGGGGGCGCTGTAGTTGAGGAAGGGCAGAGTCGGAGTGGTCCAGTAGGGGGCGGTGTAGTTGAGGAAGGGTAGGGCTGGAGTGGTCCAGTAGGGGGCGGTGTAGTTGAGGAAGGGTAGGGCTGGAGTGGTCCAGCAGGGGGCGGTGTAGTTGAGGAAGGGTAGGGCTGGAGTGGTCCAGTAGGGGGCGGTGTAGTTGAGGAAGGGTAGGGCTGGAGTGGTCTAGATTTGGCGGAGGGGGAGGTGTGGCTTGGGACTGAGTGAGAGAACTCAAAAAATGGCGGCCGTGGTGCTATAACTCTGTGTGGCCTGTCTAACACACGAGGGCGGATGAGAGACTAGGGGGTAACCCTTGTCACTCTTGGAGGAGGAGAACGAGAAAAAAGGAGGAAAAAACAGGGGGGGGGAAGCAAAAAACAACAACAAGGCCTAGAGACGTTATTCAATACATCCAGATATTCCTTATAGCCAATAATCGTTATCTATCCTTATTGATTAATCTGCTTCAACAGACTAAACAGTCAACCAACGCGGCAAAGAGATGTGGTTTAGTATCGTAGTTTATCTATGCGACAGGTCCAGCAGTAATTCAAAGAAACACAGTAAAAGAGATATCATTTATCCTTGTCAACTTATCTAGGTCTAGTTTTAACGGGTCAAACAGTAACTTGAAGCAACACAGTAAAAGGTTATCTATCATTGTCAATTTATCTATTTCCGCAGGTTAAGCCATAGACCGAAGCAATACGTCAGAGAGACATTATTCATTATCATCAATCTATCTATTCTTTCCTTTACCCGTTTTAACGGGCGAAGATAGAGCGGACCACGCATACACTCACTGATTCACTCACAGATTCTCTCTTTCGCGCAGACGTACACAGACACATATCAACAGACTTCTCATTCTGTGTCCCGCACCCACAATCATCAGACACGGCAAAATAGCGTTGGGCATAACAAAGCAGGCAAGCGTTGCACACATAGCCGGGTTATCATTAATTGATTTATTTCTATATTTAACCGGCCCACACATACGCTCGTTCTCTTTCTTTCTCTCTCTCTGGGCCTCTTACACACACACACACAGCCACTTCGTCGCTTTCTCTCTGGGCCTCTTACACACACACACACACAGCCACTTCGTCACTCTCTCTCTGGGCCTCTTACACACACACACACACACACAGAAACATATCAACTCTTGCGTACACGCGCACAGAGACGCACACAGTCTTTCTCACTCTGTCTCCCTTTCACCCATGCTCTCCTATTCTTCCACCCACGCTGACTCTCGTTCTCGACTCCATACACACGCACTTGCTCTCTGGTCGTGAAGGTGGGGGTGAGAGGTCTCTGCTATCCCTAGTCTGCGTCAGTTCAGGTGTCTGTCCGTCAGTCCCCGCATATGCTATGAATATATGGTCAAGAAATGTGCGTTGTGCTTCTTCAGGCACCTCAGATTCACTTATCAAGGGCGGCGAGCCTTAGGCCTCGAGGGTGTTCTTTCACCACGCAACAAGCCTAGTTTATCTCTAACCTTCTTACCACATAGAATTATTTAATACACAAACAAAGAGGGGGACTCTAACCCTCTTGATACACAGGTGGGGCCTCTAACCCTCTTGATACACTGGTGGGGCCTCGAACCCTCTTGATACACAGGTGGGGCCTTTAACCCTCTTGATACACTGGTGGGGCCTCTAACCCTCTTGATACACAGGTGGGGCCTCTAACCCTCTTGATACACTGGTGGGGCCTCTAACCCTCTTGATACACAGGTGGGGCCTCTAACCCTCTTGATACACTGGTGGGGCCTCTAACCCTCTTGATACACAGGTGGGGCCTTTAACCCTCTTGATACACTGGTGGGGCCTCTAACCCTCTTGATACACAGGTGGGGCCTTTAACCCTCTTGATACACTGGTGGGGCCTCTAACCCTCTTGATACACAGGTGGGGCCTCTAACCCTCTTGATACACTGGTGGGGCCTCTAACCCTCTTGATACACAGGTGGGGCCTCTAACCCTCTTGATACACTGGTGGGGCCTCTAACCCTCTTGATACACAGGTGGGGCCTCTAACCCTCTTGATACACTGGTGGGGCCTCTAACCCTCTTGATACACAGGTGGGGCCTCTAACCCTCTTGATACACTGGTGGGGCCTCTAACCCTCTTGATACACAGGTGGGGCCTCTAACCCTCTTGATACACTGGTGTATTTATTACACATCCATTACTTGGCCATCGGTAGTCTCGTATCACTATGACCGATTCTTATAGGCCCTATGGTCTCGTCGGTATTCTTTCACCATGCAACGAGCCGATATTCGATGTGTCACGCGTTCAGGGTTAATCGGGTTTATGGGGAAATGCTGGAATGCAACTCTATTCGTCCCCACGAGATATCCCGTAGCGAACCGCTCTCACAGTCTCACCTCCTAATGTGATTCCTATATAACTATGCAGAGTTTGGATTTTATCAACAGGTTCTGCCTACCTTTTGTTGGGCCCGAGGTGAGACTGCAGGAACCGGTCCGGTGCTCCGGGGTCCCGAGGTCGTGCCGCTCTCCGTCTCTCGTTTCCCAGTTGCGTGTTCAATTCAGAAAAAATCACGTCGAGGGTCACCAAATTGAAGGGAAAAACGGTCTGTCTAGTTACTGGACCAGATAAAATGAGACGGAGAGGTAATAAAGTCTGTCGGCACGAGGACCTTGGATTTATTAAGTAAAGTGGCAACGGTTATACAGAGTCATAAAGCGTGAGAAATCGAATATGTCTAAGTCCCTAATCAGCGCTGATGGTTCGTCCAGAGCTTCGCCTCCGTGGAAGGTCTGCTTCAGAAGAAGGGTGAAGAGTCTCTGTGTGATACAGTTTTATGCTGTATCTTCCTCTTGGTGAGGTGTGTGCGTTTGAGACGTATGTGGTTCTGTGTGTCTTTGCGTGACCTTGGCTCTCAGGCCCTAGTGTATCTTCTCGTGTTCTTCCTGATGGGGGAGCGCCTCAAAGAGTCTCCTGTTTGTGGCCCTCCCGTTCTGAGGATGAAACAGTGCATTGTCTGAGTGTTTACCATTTGCCTGGCGGAGAAATGGGGCCTTAGCTCTGGCCTCGACCTGACTATGTTATCATGTGTGTGTTATGTGTTTAAAAGTTGAATGTGACTGCCATGTGTTGTGCTCATCAGGCGTTAAGAGTTGACTATTGTAAGGTGACTGCCATGTGATGTGCTGATCAGGCTGGGGTAGGAGTTAGCTATATTTATAATGTACATGTGATGTGCTCAGCAGGTTATTTTGCCCAACAGTTTCAAACACAACAAAAAAAACGTCTTCACGTCAATCCGTGTATGGTTCGTTCTTTGAATATTCCGATTTAAAACAAAATCAGAAAAAAACAATTAACAGAGTCGTTTTTTGTTTTTTCTTATTTGGTTTGAAGCCGAAAAAGGGCAAAAGGAAAATACAAATAAACTGTATTTTTCTGTTTTTTAAATCAAAACGGGAAAACTGAATAATCCAGTTGCTTCTTTTGTTTGCGTGATATTTAGATAAAACCGCAATGAATGCCGGGAAAAGGGCACGCAGATTAAAAATAAATACATATAAAGACGTTTCAAATGTTCCATCGAGTCTCTCGCATTCTACAATGGCCGGCTTTATTGTTTTCCGTAGGAGCCGGCGACTTAGTCTGCGAGTGGACGATCTGAAACTAAATCGAACAATAGATTTCTTCTTCGAAGGTTGTGCTTCACACGGTCCGTCCTCGCCGTCATAACGGAGCTCTTCGGGGCACCAGATTGCTTTAGAGCGGTACTGATCGCATCGTGTGTCTTTCCAGTGTCCAATAGTTCACGAATAAAATCACCATAAGGTTCAAGTGCGGCCATAACTAATGCTAAATATAATTAGACTATTGCTGGTTTAGGTGGTTGGCTCTTTTTTCTTCGCTGCGTTCTGCCTTCTGGTGTAGCCTATAACTATGAATGTATCTATTTTTGTTTTTGTTTTTCTGTTTCGGGTTTAAAAAAATCAACACACAAAACACATAAACACAAATAAAATACAGTTTATTTGTTTATTCCTTTTTCCGATTCAAAACCAAATCAGAAAAAAACTAAAAACGACTCTGTTAATTGTTTTTTCTGATTTTGTTTGAAATCGGTAAACCATAAATGCGTGTATGGTTAAAACCAACCATACACGGATTCACGTCCATTGTTTACTTCGGTGTTAAAAATGCCGCTCTTCGTTGGTCTTCCTGTTTATGAAGGTAAGGATAAACCCGCCCCCAGCCCCCGGCGTAAAAGCAGTTCTAGTTCTGGCCCAGCTCAATCCTGGGGCTGGAGTTGAACCGGTTTTTAGAGGCCCGAGCTGGTTCTCTGGCGGTGTGAAACCAAAACACTGGCCCTAGCTCCGAACTAGCCCGGAACCGGCTCCGATTTTGCGGCGGTGTGAAAGGCCCATAGGAGACACCACCCAGATATAGTCAGTTGGGAATCAGTGGCGGCTGGTGATCAGAAATGTTGGTGGGGACAGTAATAGACAGGGGGTCTGGGGTCTGGGGGTCTGGGGGTCTGGGGTTCCCCCCCATAAAAAAAATTGAATTTAATAGATTTGATTTCCTATATTCTGGTGAATTTTGGGGATGGCCACTACCTATTTACCTACTATTCATTCAGACTCATAGCCTACATCCTGACTTGCAGGGGCTGGACTAGCTAACACTGCATATACAGATTCATGGCCATTCCAACAGCCATTGCTATTTGACCCATCGTTGTTATTCTGATATTGAGACAAATCATGATTACTGTCCTATAGTGTCATTTTTTGTGAGTCTCAATGTCTATTTCAATGCAGTTAGAAATATGGGACAGTTGCTTCATTTTGTTTATATGCTACAGGCCGAAAGACTAAATTAATATGTAACTTACTTGCTCCTTTTAAGTATAACATTGCTTGGGGTTGTCCAATTCCTCCACTGAAAAGGGTGGAAAGTGCTAACAACGATCTATCTCTTCTCTACAGGTAGTTGTGTTGCGCGAATGCTGCTGAGGAAGGTAGCCTATTTGATTGATACGCTGAATTTAGTTAGCGAGCTTACATTGAATTCAACGTGGCCGGCCCCCCTGACTTGGAGGAGGGCTTTATTTCGAATGACTAATAACTAGCCCAGCCCAGCTGACGTTCAGACGCATTTAAATGGTTGCTGGCAGTGACAAGTATATCACACAATTAAACGAGGATAAACGCTATGTATTTTTGTTGATTTATTTTGCATTGATAAAAGGTGGTTAATAGTTGGCAGATATATTCAAGTGAATATTTCACGGAGGGGCGGCGCCCTAGCACCCTCCATTGACCCACCGCCACTGTTGGGAACACCACCCAAACATACTTAGAACCAGGAAGTAATATCCAAGGCCATTCTGAAAAAAATAGGATACTTAAGTAATGATCACATAATTTTTTTATTGTTTGGACTCCCTTTCTAATGTTTTTATCAGTCTATTTGGTTCATGAAGTGTTGTGCTTTGTCTCCACAAAGAGAGAAGTGTCTTCACGTCACGCTTAAAGCATGATTTCCACCGGGGACGTAAGCGCCGCGGAACGGCTGCGCCACGGTCACTGCTGCTGATCGCTGCCACACTAATCAATGAAACCCTTTCCAACGGGCGTGCCACGCTGCAGCGCTATCATTCCGTAGCCCTTCTATTTTTGACGCGACAGAGTACCTATCCGGTCAATTTTCTAAATAAAACACAATACTCAGCTCATGTAGCCTATCACAACTTCACATCAACATTACGTCATGACCGGCGGCACCAGGTCAGCAGTCAATCAATCAAAGGGTCTCAGAGGGTCGGTAACATGGACGATGAGAGACTGATTGTCGAAGTGGAGCAACATAAAATTATTTATGAAATAAATCATCCTTTTTATAAGGACAATGTCAGAAAGGACAAAGCCTGGCATTTTATTGCAGTCGTTTTGGGAGTGGAAGGTGAGTACATTAGGTTTAGGATAATCGCGTGATCTCGCGTGAATACGGCTGGCTAGCAAGGCAGTGCTACGCTGCCGTAACGCGCACGTTGGAAATTGACGCAGGGCAGAGTTCGCAGCCGTTCGGCGGTACGTATGTCCCCGTTGGAAATCAGGCTTCCTGAACTAGACTCATGGTGTGTTCCTCAATCCTCTGACGCCAGATTTCCGAGTCAAAAGTCGAAGATCTCCCAGCTTTCTTGAGGCATTTCTCTGAGGCACGCCCCCTTTTTGTCTTCATCTTTCGGAATTCTGAGAGTACACCGAGAGCAGTGATGACGCTCTCAAAATAATGTTTACGCCGGTTAAGAGAATTATTTTCTTTGTATTTGTACCACGTTGGTCATTTTTAATGTCGATTTTAAATGCTTTTACACACTTGATGACATTGTTACTTTATTCCGGTCACCAATTTATACATTGCATGGTCCTGCTTTGCGTGTATTATTGTAAAGTTGTGTTGTTTATTTTCGAGCTGGTTTGCTAAAAAGGTTAATGTAGCTTAACAATAAACAACGATTTGTCAATTTCATGCAATAATCGCAAATTCGAACGGGAACGCTATAAATTCTCCGAGACCGAAAATGACGTAAAAAGTGCAACTCGGAAGGCTGGCGTCCGAGGTTTCAGGAATTACCGGTATACACACGTTAACATTCTCTCTCTGTCTCTATCTGTATGTCTGTTTGTGAGAGAGTGAGAGTGAGAGAATGTGATTCTAAAAGTGTGTTACGGACAATCTATTGTGTTGGTAACTTCACTCATAAATCTATCTACAGTTAAGTATGCATTTAGACAAATACGATCAAATATCAATTTAATATGTGCAACCTTTTATGTGTGGTTGTTCAAGATACACTGAAGGCATGATGCCACCATAGGTTTGCAGAGAACTATACACAATATGCACACTGAAGGCATGATGCATAGGTTTGCAGAGAACTATTTACGATATGCACCCTGAAGGCATGATGCCACGATAGGTTTGCAGAGAACTATATACAATATACACACTGAAGGCATGATGCCACCATAGGTTTGCAGAGAACTATATACAATATATTTCATTTCCAATTTTTCTGAATTGGATCGTCGACTAAAAGGAACTTCTTTGAGAGACGAAACGGAATTGCGCACATTTGCAGCCATGTTGAAATCAGCAAGTGACTTGATCGAAGATATCCCTTCGCGCTCTTGGCTCAGTTACGTATGACGCAAGCACGTTAGGGCGAGTCCCAAATCCCCATTGAAAATGCATTGAAGGCTCAATTTCCGAAAAAAGTTTTAACATTAGAGTCCACGGAGAAGGCTTGGGCGATTTTCCACGTCGATGAATTCTCCAATAGAGGCGGGACCATTTGAAACGCGACTTGAATCTGACGATTCTGATTGGACAATGACAGATAATAGGTCTAGAACACTGAAAACGACTTTTGCCGTGATAGAATAAAAAAAAATATATATCCTCTTTCTCCCAGTTGGTAGTGCGTAGCCCAAATCGCCCCTATACACCATCCGCCCCTGGTTGTGACATAATTCAGACATTCATATCAGCAGGCCACATTTGTCCTTGCCAGCTAGAGCGGCTTTTTTCTCATCCTGAGCCTAGAGAGGCATCAAGCTCATACAGGAAGCTATTCATCATGCAGAGTTTACCTCCGGCCACTAGGGGATAGTGTTGTATTGCAGACCGCTGACCGGCTGAGTTGGCGGTCTACCTTGTTGTGTTCGCTAGCATTGCAGACGTTCCCGTTGCATAGCATGTTGAGCTGCTGGCATGATTCATGTGAATCTTTCCTGATTAATACAATTGTTATTGTTAGATACTTGAGATGCTTATGTGTGTATGCATTTATGTGCATGTAGGAATTACTGTTGTTATAACGTTTGTAGCTTACATTGTTATTGTGTGTGATTGCTGCAGGACTTCTTCATCTTTGTCATTAAATCCAAACTCTGACATCGAGGAGTGTATTTCTTCACATCATGTGTCAATTCTAGAGATACGAGCGTCAATTCTAGAGATACCCAGGTATTCGAGACGCTCAAGGCCACAAAAACAAGTGTAATTCCCGCCCATAGCCACAAGAGGTCAGCACCAAGCCACAAACCAAGTTGCAATGCCAACACATAGCCGCAAGGGATCCGCACAGAGTACACATACGGGTATCCAGGAGGCGGGAGTTTAGCACAATGCTTAGCCAATCAGAGCACATAACTGAGTCCACGCCTGCCCAGTATTAAAGTCACAACACATAGCCCAGGGGGCCAGAACGGTCCAGGTAAAGCATCCATCAGATGTCCTACTAAGCGTGTCTCCACGCGTGTGTGGTACACTCAAAACCAGACCACTATTTCAATTTATTGAATTTGTTTATATGTAAAGAGTGTATATGTAAAACCGTTTATATGAAAGAGTTTATATGTAAAACCGTTGATCGTTAATTTATATTTTTTAGTACTTATTTATCGCTAATTATTAAGGTCTAATATTGTTGTGGGGATCGGGAGTAAATATTTGTTGTGAGACAAAGCGTTAGTACTGGGAAATGGAAGGGCGGAACCAAAATGTGTTGCAGTCCGGAATTCTATGGTTGAGGGGCACTTCCGGTTCCTCGCCAGACGGATTTCGGAAAATGACGACAAAGCTTTGTTGCTTAATTCCTGTACTTTCATCTACCTGCTTTTCAGGGAGTCCGCTCTCAACAATCTATTTGTTACTTCCGTCCCGGCCACTTGGGACCGGTAACACGTGCATAATACAATTCCTCTCCTTTTGCTTCATAGATATCATAGCGAACCTTTACCAAAAAAAGTGAGTTACAGTTAAAGTTAAAGTTAAATTACACTTATCTCTTCCCATTCGTTCTCTCTCTCTCTCTCTCTCTCTCTCTCTCTCTCTCTCTCTCTCTCTCTCTCTCTCTCTCTCTCTCTCTCTCTCTCTCTCTCTCTCTCTCTCTCTCTCTCTCTCTCTCTCTCTCTCTCTCTCTCTCTCTCTCTCTCTCTCTCTCTCTCTCTCTCTCTCTCTCTCTGTTGGCACTTATAAGTGGAATAAGTGTCCTGATAATAGAGAGATGACCCAGTCGGGGCCGGAGTAACACCGAATTCTGCGACTTCGCCAAAGGCCAATTGAATAGTACTATTATAATACTGTTCCCTACTTTTCACGGAGCTTGAGGTGAATAATTGCTTTGGTATATACTAGGGATGGGCACGAGTAGTAAATTCCAAACTCGAGTGATCGAAGGAATTCCTCGAGGATCAATCGAGTACTCGTTAAATCAAATCTATTTTTAGAATGCAACGCATCTGCAGCAGGAATAAGCCTGATGATGAACGGCAATATTACCAACCAAACATGTAATGCTTATTCTCCATCAAAACAGTCAGAGTTATCAGAGTATTCATTATTTATTTTTGCAAACGTTCAAAACACATTTTCCTTACAAAAATAAATATGCGTCTCACAATTTAAATCACGTCGAACCAAGGCCTGTAACAGTTTAAAAAAAACGAAACAAGTAGCCTAACCATTGCAAATAAATGCTTAAAGCTGCAAATAAAACGGCAGCAAATGGACTATGGAAATACTCAGCGTTGTGATCTTCTCTACACGCCCGGGATTACAGCTGCGTCTTGCGGCGGTGAAAATAGCCGACACACTTTCACTTTCACCGTTGCTGCGGGTCTGCTTTCCCGAACTCACCGTTGTGTTTCAGGAGCATATGTTGCCGCATAGTACTTTCTGGTAGCTCGATTTCGCTTGGCATATTTTACATTTCACCTTATGAACTCCTATTTCTTTAAAGTATTTCAATTCTTCGCTGCGGTTCGCTTTAACCGCCATCTCTTAACTTTTTGAATTCTGGCGTGCCTGCACACGGCACGGAACGCGCCATGGAAATGGATGCATTTAATTGTCTTTGTGCCCACGTCATGCGTTAGTGGCGCCGAAAGAAAATTGATACATTTGCTTCAGAAAACTTTGTTTGTGTGTGTATATGCAAACTCGAGTTTGCCTGTCCACCAACCGAGTTCATTTGTAACGAGGAGTACTCGAGTAATCGATTCCTCACGCCCATCCCTAGTATATACTACACGTGAACACTCCAAAAATAAACAAGACAACACTTTTTGCCGGGATTTATTTGTTTTTATTAGTGGTTTATTAGTTTTTATTAGCGTGACGAGACGACCGTCACGCAATAAAAAGTTTAAGATCTCGATCATTGAATATTGCCCAATATCCCGAGAAAGCGAACAAATCAAATTGAGCCATCTTAGGAGGTTTAAGTGTAGCACATACTAATATGTTTTATTTTTGTTATAATGCACACGTGCATGTAGCAGAAAATGTGCATCAGCGCCCCCTGGGGTCACACTTTTCGGTGGGTCGCAGAATTCGGTGTAACACCGACACTCAGACTTAAAGGGGTAGTTCGGAATTTTGGACATAGCTCCTGATTCCCAAGTAAGCATTGGTATTCTATATCACTGGAGACAGTTTTCAACACACTTCATACAGTCCTTCTAGTTGCAGAGTTCGCTCGTGCTAGGCTAGCGCACGTCAACGGGCAATGCTAGCCTGTTATTAAAAACAGTCTTACCCACTCCACAGTACACCCGAGAGGTAAATCAATTATACAGACATTAAATCTAAGTGTCTGTTTATAGAATAATGTTAGAAATAAAACCAACCTTGCATTGCATTGCATTTTGAGGGGATTGCGGGGTCTCAGCAGCAGTGTTTATATTCCTGTACGTAGGCTACGGCAGCGGCGGACTGATACCTAGGTTACCTGCCGCTGTCATTGCTACAAACGCAGAGTACAGTGAACGAAGGAATTCTATAAGCGTATTCAATTAACAAGATATGCCCACGTTTGGAGGAGTTAGCGATGCATCTGCTTTTGAAGACGATTATGAGGAATTTGTTGTATCCAACGAACCGTACATGTACGAGCCGGTGTTTTGAAATGATATCCAGCCCGGTCTTGGAGCCCGGCCGTCGGACCCCCACGGGCCGCCCGACCCCGGCTCCCGGCCGGGCCGCAGAGCACGATCACGATCACGGGCTGCAGCCCGGCCGAGAACCGGGGTCGGGCGGCCTGCGAAAGTCCGACGGCCGGGCCGCAGAATGGGCCGCCCGACCCCGGCTCCTGGCCGGGCCGTAGAGCACGATCACGGCTGCAGCCCGGCCGAGAACCGGGGTCGGGCGGCCTGCGAAAGTCCGACGGCCGGGCCGCAGAGTGGGCCGCCCGACCCCGGCTCTCGGCCGGGCCGCAGAGCACGATCACGGGCTGCAGCCCGGCCGAGAACCGGGGTCGGGCGGCCTGCGAAGGTCCGACAGCCGGGCCGCAGAGTGGGCCGCCCGACCCCGGCTCTCGGCCGGGCCGCGGAGCACGATCACGGGCTGCAGCCCGGCCGAGAACCGGGGTCGGGCGGCCCTTGAAAGTCGGCCGGGGACTTTCGCGATCTTCCGCGAAAGTCGGCCACAGACTTTCGCGATCTTCCGAGAGTCCTTGGCCGGGCTTCGAAGCCCGCGGCCGGGCTGCAGAGTATAATTAATAAAATAATTACTAGTTAATTACAGAGAAAATACTTTTTCCAATCCTGTCGCATCTTTTCGTCCTCCATCTTGTCTAGGATATTTCTGCATTTTCCGTTTTCTCGCAAGGTATTGTGGGAGCAAGTCAGAACTGAATCGCTTTGAGGGTGCCCATCGAAAATCTCAATTTTGAGGGGATGTTAGCCCTCCCCCTTACCCCTTAAAGCTACTGTAACAGTGTAAATAATTACTTTCTTTTATTTGTTAAATTCTGTTAAACTTGGGACTCCAACCAATATTTTATATTTTATTCTGAAAGTCCACGGCGGAAGTTTGTGTTTGAAAGTCAGAAGCAACCAAGCTTACGTTGTGGTAAGTCGCCGTTCTGTCCGCTTGTACATAAGTTCACTTATAAATGCAAACCATGTAAAGTACGATGTTTAAAATATAGCATAACATGTAAAATCTAATGTTACATGTTGTAAGGCGTTTTGTTGGTTTGTGTGTGATGTTTGAGGAGTTCTTGAGCACGAGGTGTATGTGACATGTGCGCGCTAATGCGGGCCTCCTCTTTTATAGTTCGAACGGACTACGGCTGAATATATATATGTGAACACTGGTTGTGTGTTGTCCCATGTTGCAGGTATGTTCACTTAATGTTTTGTTTGTAAATACCACTATACGATCACTTAATGTTTTTTCTTGTAAATACCACTATACGATCATTTGAAGTTTGTGTTTGAAAGTCAGAAGCAACCAAGCTTACGTTGTGTTCGAACGGACTACGGCTGAATATATATATATGTGAACACTGGTTGTGTGTTGTCCCATGTTGCAGCTAATAAACCAGTCCAGTGCTCCACCCAACCTGTCTCTGTGAGTTCATATAAGAAGCAGAAGAGCTGCAGTGTACCCAAGGTCACACTACCTTAAAGTGGTATTGGGACATTGCTCCACGGTGCGTGCACGCGCAACAGCGAGGGCTAGGGCTGAGATTTTCTTTAGAGCAAAGCAATGGGAAAGGGCCTAAAATTCCGCTTCTGCTGAGAAAGTAGTCCCTCGATGATTCATGCGATGCAAGGTTAGTTTTATTTCCAACATTATTCTATCAACACAGAATTTTAAATCTATAGTCTGGCGTTATAATTGATTTACCTCGGGTGTACTGTGGAGTGGGTAAGACTGTTTTTAATAGGAGGCTAGCATTACCCGTTGCCGTGCGCTAGCCTAGCACGAGCGAACTCTGCAACTAGAAGGACTGAATGGAATGTGTTGAAAACTGTCTCCAGTGATATAGAATACCAATGCTCACTTGGGAATCAGGCCCTATGTCCAAAATTCCGAACTACCCCTTTAACGCCTTAGCATTTAACCTGCAGTGACTACAGGGGGAAATATATCATGCTTTATTCACAACAATACTGTCCGAGTTATATCATCATTGTAGTATGGTTTTGATAATTATTGGTTCCATTAATTTATCTAACACAAATAGATCGAAGAATGATTCCAATAGATTATTCGGAAACAATCTGAAAGGAGTATGTCTCATACTCCAGACCAATATGTGGCGCTGGTGAACACCACCTCCGTTTACTTGCTCCCAGAGCGCTATAAATAGTGTTGCCAGATTGGGCCAAATTACTCGTTCCAGCCAGAGTTGCCAGATTGGGCAGGAAATCTGGCCCAATCTGGCAACACGGACTACAAAAAGGGTCATCGTCTTACTATCCGGCAGGTCTTTCTCTCAGGGCCTGGACAGATCACATTACCCGGACCGTGTTTTTCATATTCCCTACTTCACAACCGTTTTTTATCAGCATTATTTTCGGTATGTTTATGGATTTTACATCTGTGGTGTTTTGTGGACTATGAGTCTCCCAGTTTTTCCATTTTTCTCGGTATAAAGGGTTGTTCGCCGTTGTGGGCATACTTCCCCTGAGCTTTGGTCTTGGATAACCCCTTTCTCCTCGGAGAGGGAACGCCGGGAGCGGGTTGCATCAAATGAGCGTTTAACCGGAGATGGGGCGGGACTTTCAGTTGCAAGGGTTTAGCTGCGGGAGTCCAGACAGTTTGTATTTCATTTGAGGGACAATTGGTGTCACGAAAACCATTAACAATAAGCCTGCTTAGCGTTGTTGTACCAAATTGTCCCTTCAGTTGCTTTTACTAACTGCTTGGGACATTTAAGATGTATTTCACAGCTCGAATGAGTCAAGTGAGCGGAAGTAGCTTCGCGGTAGACCGGAGTAACATTACAACTCATGAGCATCTCCCGCTACAACGGCCAGTATGTGTGATGCCCCTAGCTGGTGTTAGCAGGCCCGGCTAACAAGGCGCATGGCCGGGCTGCTGGCGGAGCACCACCGTTGGCGATGTGTTGTCTGCTGTTTGTACACTGGCTCTTTCTTTTTATATATTAAACGAATTCCACCCTTGCGTTCATGCATCTGCCTGGAAAATGCAACCAAATCGTATTTCCACACCTAGCATGACCCCCCCCCCCCATTAAGGCTGTGCTGTGGACTAGCCGTTAGCAGTAGCCTTATAGCCTAGCCATTAGCTGTTGGAAGTAGCCTTTCCTTTTCATTGAGCCGGTTGCCACCAAAGAAAAGAGAGCAAGATGTTTATTTGAACAGCACCCTCGTGACGTTATAGTTGTGTTGTTACTGCGTTGCGTTAACTAGTCACTGCGTCAACTTGTGTAGATGTGGCGACTAGGTACATCCGGGTGTTGAGTTCGTGGTCCTGACTTTGTATACAGGATATGTATTGGTAATATTCCTGACTTTGTATACAGAATACATGAAGGTCTTTACTAGGATTATATTGGTAATATAATCCTGACTTTGTAAACAGGATTCATTATTCTACTGCCCTGCCTGTATTCGTAATATTCCAGACATTGTATACGTAATGTGATGATCCTGCCTTGCCAGTATTCGTAATATTCCTGACTTTGTTGAACCTCATCCTATATATCAGAAAGGCATGATGTCATGTCTTTTTTTTTTTTACATTCCATTTATTGGAGGGAAATTAACGATGCGCGTCCACTTGGTGGACTTGATGCTTAATGTTTTCACTAACTTCTAACTGCTTGTGTGTATTGGACTAATTTCGGTGTATTCTTGGTTTTGTTGTGTGTTTTCTCAGGGTGTCTTTTATGAATAATCAAAAGCAGCAAAAGCCAACGCTTACCGGCCAGCGCTTCAAAACTAGGAAAAGAGGTTGGTTGTGTTTTTATATTTATTATTATTTTTGTCTTGCACAATACTTTCTAAAGCCCTGTCCACTCTTACCCGGATAAATCTACAAACGCATAAATATGTATCCGTTTAGCCCTTCTGTCCACACTGAGGCCACGTTTATACGTAGCAGGGTGTTTAGAGAAACAAATATTCCCCCCCCCCCCCCCCCCCCCCCCCCCCCCCCCCATCCGTTTTCAAATATAACATTGTGCACACGACATCGTTTTGAACATCGTCATTTACATCAACCCGCACAATTTACCGGCTCTCGTTTTGAAGAATAATCACCGCATTCGTTTCAATAGGAATCGCGACCATCTATACTTCCAACATAAAGTGTGCATACATTATAATTATAATTGGAAATTCGTCCCAGCCTTTATATACCACAGATACTATAGGGTCTAAAGCATATAACCGCGTTTTCTGATTACAGTTTAATGTAACAGTAAGCTGACGACATCGCTAATTAACACTGCAACTGCAAATTAACCACACAGTTTACCATGGCAAGTGGTCGAACAAATTTTATTTTTGCAATCATTCTGCGCGCGCATCCGCCGTGTTGATAAACAAATAATCACCCGATATGGCGGGAACTTGATTCGTGTTCAGACAGCGGGCGCTCACATGACGTTAAGCATTTACTGGCGCATAATGTGACGCTTGAGAACCGAAACCAAGTTTCTCCCAGTTGACATAACACATAACTGGCATTATCACAAATCTCCACTTTGGAGATTTGTGCCGGAGTTTATAAAAATCTTTTTTTGTGATTAAAAACTGGGTTTTCGTATAAATGAGAGGCCAAACCGCTTGGAAATATCTGCGTTTTCCCTTTGTGTAAACGGGGCCTAAAACGGTGAATTCCGACACTAAAATCGATGCTTTTCAAAAACGATCACTGATGTGGATAATTGTGACAACGCTGGGTTCCAGTTGTAGTGTGGTCAAGGTGGACGGAGGCTTTCAGAAACGATGATGTTTGGTTGCCATGTCAATGCGCTGCCACAAGCTTGCGCTCGAGACCGAGACGCTCATCAAAAAATGGCAGGTGGAATGGAAATGATGATTTCTCTGTACAAAGTACTTTTGTATCTCCAGTTAGAACTCGACATATTGTCTCAAACATATTCGTTAGTCCAACGCCGAAGGCGAGCGCTGTACTTGCTACGCCTAAGCTATGGGGAAAAAACGTGAAGACGCCAGTTCAAACCGTACTGGAGCAGGTTTGAACTGCTGATCAGCTGATAATTGCAGTGGATCAGCTGGCAAATCATTTTCACTCGCAAGCAAAAATATGACTCAAACCAAAAGTACAAAGGCGATTTTTTTAAAAAAATTTTTTAAGAAACTGCGCTCCAAGAACGGTTTGAACCAGAGTCTTTTCTCCCATCGCTTAAGCACAGCAAGTACAGCGCTCGCTTTCGGCGTTGGGCTAACGAATATGTTTGAGACAATATGTCAAGTTGTAACTGGTGATACAAAAGCACATTGTACAGAGAAATCATCATTTCCATTTCCCCTGGCATTTTTTGGTGAGCGTCTCGGTCTCGAGCGCAAGTTTGCGGCAGCGTCATGGCAGTGTCATGGGAACCAAACGTCATTGTTCCAGAAAGCCTCCGTCTAACCTGACCATGCTACAACGTGAACCCAGCGTTTTCACATTTATCCATCTGAGCCATCGTATTTGAAAAGCATCGTTTTCAGTGTCGGAATTTGCCGCTTTAGTGTGGACGGAAGGGCTAAATGGATAAATATTTATTAGTTTGTAGATTTACCCGGGTTAGTCTGGACGCGGCCTCCGCGTCTTGTAGGGCTGAACCACTTGGGGAAATAATCGTATTGTGATTTATTTCGATGTAGTATTCAACTTATTATTATTTTTTTTTTTAAAGTTCCTTTTATGTTCTTTATAATTCATTCAACAAGCATCAATCATTCTGTAGTATGAACAACACAACATTGGAAGCAGTCAACGAATAAACTGCGTTTTCCTTTAGGCCAGGCCTATGTATTAGTCCCGCTCAACCTCTGCTGGACTACTATGTATCCCCAAATCATGACTCATTACAATGGGTGCCCGGTCATTCAGCTGTTCAGCACCCAGGCTCTGGAACTCCCTCCCCCCACACATAAAACAGTCAGACACCATTACAACCTCTCTCACCTGTTCAAACTCGCACACGTCTAACTGATCACTGTCTTGATTGTTTGTTTGTTTTGTCTTGTTTTTGTTTTATTTATTTATTTATTAATGTTTTTCCACAATGTCTTGTTTTTAAACGATTTATGATGACTTTATGCTCTGTAAGGTGACCTTGTGTGCCTTGAAAGGCGCCTCTAAATTAAATGTATTATGTGTTGATGGATTGATATTAGAACATCTTTATTTAACTATTGAATTGTAAAAGAAATACAAATCTTTTTTT
The DNA here is from genome assembly GCF_026213295.1 of Gadus chalcogrammus. Taxonomy (NCBI): domain Eukaryota; kingdom Metazoa; phylum Chordata; class Actinopteri; order Gadiformes; family Gadidae; genus Gadus; species Gadus chalcogrammus. Next base: position 9,221,387 of record NC_079418.1, read on the forward strand.
TATCACAGCCAAATTTTATCATTTGTCTTGTCATCATCATTATTCAACTATTGAATTGTAAAAGTAAAGTATACAAGTCTTACTAATTTCCAGTCAATAACAAATCACACAATATAATTTTTTCATATATTTTTAATCACAGCCCTTGTGATTTGCAAATCGTGGTCCATTACATCATGTTGTCGTTTTGAAATTCGACTATTCATGCTCTCTTGTCATCGTTATTTAACCGTAATTGCAAAAGAAAAAGAAATGTGAATCTTACTGATCCCTATTTTATTCTTCTTTTTTTAATCGCAGCCCCTGCACTTTGCAAATCGCGGTTCATTACATCACGGTGTCGGTTTGAATTTGACTAATCTTGTCCTCCTCCAGATGAAAAGGAGAGATTTGACCCTACTCAATTCCAAGAAAGTATCGTACAAGGCTTGAACCAAACTGGCTCAGATTTGGAAGCGGTCGCCAAGTTCCTGGACGCCTCTGGGGCCAAACTCGACTACCGACGCTATGCCGAGACCCTGTTTGACATCCTGGTGGCTGGCGGCATGTTGGGTGAGTGGAGCTGGAGGCATGGTTCGCATAGACACTGCTCGATTTATGGGATGAAAATCTTCATCGTCACGATTATTGTGGGCAATGTTGAAATCCTGATTGTTTAAATGACTTATTTTTCGAAGTTAGAAAACGTGATGCATTTTATCTCCACAAAAAAAATCTGACTGCATGAGAACTTTGAAATTTCCCCCTTAAATAATATAATGTATTATTTAAGGGGTATATAATGTACAAATATAATGTATAAATATTCATCCAGCTGTTCTGTGAACAGCTGGATGAACATTTGTACATTATATTTGTACATTATTTTCCATAGGGGCCCCATTTAGAACAGCCAGGACCCTTTTACGGGGGCCCCAGTTAGAACCACCAACTCTTTTAAGACGGGTCCCCCAAGTAGAACTGCCAGAGGCCCCAGTTAGGACCAACGAGGCCCCAGTTAGGACCACCAGGTCTCTTGAGACGGGGCCCCAGTTAGGACCACCAGGTCTCTTGAGACGGGGCCCAAGCTAGGACCACCAGGGCTCCTGAGACGGGGCTCCAAGTAGAACAGCCAAGTCCCTTTATGGGGGGACCCAGTTAGAACCAACAGGTCTCTTACCGGGGCCCCAGTTAGGACCACCGGGTGCCTTTTATGGGGCCCCAGTTGGATAAGAGTGCATTATGGGTATTTCCCCCGCTCTGAGCCATGACAGCGCTCCCAAACTTGATGGTCACCAGTAATCCGTATCAAACGTAGCATAGACGACAACGGCGAAGGTGGCTGTGCTGAATCCGGAGGCCTGACAAGAGCATTCCCCTGTCCGTCTCCTCTTTTCACAAGGCTACTGTGTATCTTTACTATGCATTTATTTATTGGCCCCTATGCCAATTTGCACAACACTTGCACCCATAAGCGCCGGTCCCTTTAACCAGACCTCTTGCATTTAACCTGCTCCGACAACTACGTTTAAATAGGCTATGTTTTGTATGTAGGCATTTCCTTTTCATCTGCTGTATCTGTTGTATCAAGTGGGAGCCCTGGTAGGATACTGGATGGATCTCCACTGGCTGCCTGTCAAACAACGCATCACACGCACGATCCTCCTTACACACAAATCACTGGCCCCCCATGTACATCAGCGATCTCCTCCACCCCTACTCCAAGTCACCCTGCGCTCCGTGCTCACAGTGCTCTCCATTCCCCTAACCAGACTAAGATCTTATGGTGATACGGGGCCTTCTGTGCAACGGCCCCTACCCTATGGAATAACCTACCACTTGACATCCGTTCGGCCCCCTCTCTGATACTGCACCTCAAAACAGTCCTCACCTCTTTGACTAACCCTAAAACCCGATGTGTTGATGAATTGATATCATAACATCTTTATTTAAAGTTGACATATTATACCACCAGGTGTGAGTGTGATTAGCCGTGACAGCTCGTTTTGCAAACCTGCCTCTTCTGACATCACGAGTGAGTGTCCACCGAGATGTATGACGGATAGATGGGCAATGTTTGCTACGGTCCATTGGGTAGCCTGGTAGACTGATCTATCCAGCACAAATCTAGGTAATAATAAATAATAATAATACATTTAATTTAGAGGCGCCTTTCAAGACACCCAAGGTCACCTTACATAGCATATAGTCATCATACATTTAAAAAAAAAAAAGAAAAAAAAAGACATTGTGAAAAAAAATAAATAGATAAATAAATAAACATAAGCAATAAGAAATAAATAAAACAAAAACAAAACAAAACAAGACAAAAGACCGTTACTGATCTCCGGTCAGTAACGGTGAAGAAACACCATCAATCGCAGCCTTTGCAATTTGCATATCACACTATTGCATCGCGGTTTCGATTTGAATTCGATTTAATCCTTCAGCCCTGGTTGTATGGCAATAATGTAGTACTTGACTCTTGAATCCGCCTCCTCCTCCTACCACAGCCCCGGGCGGGACTCTGTCCGACGACATGACCCGCACAGAGTTCTGCCTCTTCACGGCCAACGAGGACCTGGAGACCATGCAGGCCTACGCTCAGGTAGGCACTGCCACGTTTCAGGACCTAGTTATTTTTTGTCTGTCATTCCCTGTAAAGGATCCAACTAGATGGACGGATAGATATCTCTATCTATCGATTTGGGGGAATAATCTAATTGTGATTATTATTTTTATTGGCTTATTTGATAGGGCCCATGCATATTTATGAACATTGTTTGTAAAACACCATGTAAATATGCCAGAATTAGTATAAAAAAATGCTATTTATCTGCTGTCTCTAGGCAGGTGACAAAAAATAACTTTAACAGGTACACTATAACTTAAAAAGGTACACCTTATGGTGTCAATCAAGGGTGTGTATTAGGGATGAGTCAGTCGCGACCGATTCGTTACAACGAACGAATCCCGAACGACAAGAACTGGTTCCCCAAAACAAGAAGAACTGGTTCTTTTATTCTTTTTTTTTTTTTTAACATAAACCAAAAATATGGTCACATAAATAAAATATACAAACGAACAGAGCTTCGTCGTAGACTTATATTGATTGAGTCTACAACGTTCTCAAAGATTCAGCCAATGAGAGGTACTAATGGTGTTGCAATGGCACCTGGGTAAACAAATGACAAGGCGGTACCGTCGAATATGCACGCTTTCTCTGTCTGACGTATCTTGGGTCATACCATTCGACGTGGGGCCACTCGTATATCCCCCTACAGACACCAAATGACGTACTCTTACGTAACGAACGAATCAAAAAGAACCAATCAAATAAACGAATCGTTATAGTGAACCGAACTGAAAGAACTAGTTCCCGGAAAAGAATCATTTTGCCCATCCCTAGTGTGTATTAACCGTGAGTTGCTTTGGATAAAAGCGGTAATTGTAATTCAAAATCAAAAAATAATAATACACAGGACGTTTATTCATCCACGCAACATTGGAAGCAGTCAAAATATAACCTGATCTTTCCTTTAGGCCAGGCCTATGTGTTGAGAAGACTTGGTGAATGAATAGATATTATTACATCGTTAGTTTTGCTGTAAAATAAATGTGAATCTAACCGACAAATCACAAAAAGCAGATGCGATTTGTGAATCGCATTCTATTGCATCGAGGTTTCGATTAATCGTTCAGCCCTAACTCGTTGGCTGGCGGGATTTAAAAGTCGGAACGGCGAACAATGCATTGGGACTGGCCGATGTTCAGATGGACCCAGGAGATGGATCTTTTTTGGGTACGGTGCTGACATCGGGCGGCAGTACAGACACTTGAGTATCGCTATCAAAACTGCTCGCTTATAACGAACCGCCGCCTTCATCAGATAAAACTTATACGCCTCACCAGTTTTAAATATAGGCTCAAAACGCACTCTACCGCCTGGCCTTTCCTCCCCCTTTATGACATGTTATGTTTTCATGTACCGACCTTTTTAAATCAACTTCAATGTGTGTGTATATACTAGGGCTGTCAAAACGAACTTCGCTATTCGAATATAATTCGAATTTTTAAAATAGGAGAACATTCGAGTGCGGCAACTAACGTTCAAACTTTTTTTTTTTTTTTTTTTTCACGAGCAGAAACAGAGCTGGAAAGCATAACTTTAATTTTTGGATTTCCATCGAGAAACGGGAAGATTATATCCAGAGAAACCGTCATTTGCAAATTATGCTGTAAATCGTTAAAGTACCACTCGACTACGAGCAACATGAGCGCACACCTCCATTCAGTGCATTACTCGGAGTACGCAGAACAGTTAGCGGCTGAGGAAGAGCCACGGTCAAAACAGCCAGGAATAACATCGTTTTTGCCTCCCTCCTCATCTCGTTGTCTGCCAGCTTGGCGGCAAGAGACAATAACGAAAAAGCTGACTATGTTTATCTGCAAAGATACGAGGCCAGTTAACATCTCGCAGGGGGACGGGTTTAAGGAGTTCATCCGCGAGATTGAGCCACGGTACACGTTCCCTCTCGTGGGACAATTACCATCAGAATTGTAAAGCTGTATGATACCACTAAAGAAAACATCCGTGAAATTATTAGTGGACAATCGATCGCCCTAACCACAGATGGATGGACATCAGTGGCCACGGACTCATATGTGACGGTCACGGCACATTTCATAAACAAGGACTGGGAAATGAAGGATATCGTTCTCCAAACGACAGAATTAAAAAAAAGCCACACTGCCGAGAATGTTGCCGAGCTTCTTCATTAAACATCATTGCTTGAATATTTCTGGCGTTATATCTTACCTATTTATATAAGTTTTGTATTGATTTGGTAAAACTTGTTGCAAATGTTACATAACAGATTTGGTTGACGCACCCTCTAGTGGACGCGGGACGTGTGCCTAATAATAAGATGGTATCGGTGTATATAATGATATAAAAAAATAAAATAAAAAAAACATTTAAATATTCGAATATTATTCGAATATTCAACATAAGAAGCATTAGAAATTCGAATATGATTTGAGGGGAGGATTGAGAGCCCTAGTATATACTGTAGGTATATAAAGTTGCGTTATGCCTTTTCTGCACCATGTACGGCACTTTGGCCAGTGAATACTGTATTTTAAAGTGCCGTAAATATTCATGTTTACTTACTTTCTTCTCCCCCCTCCACCCCGACAGGTTTTTAACAAGCTGATCCGGCGATACAAATACCTGGAAAAGGGGTTTGAGGAGGAGATCAAAAAGGTGAGGGGCCGGGTTCTGCGCGGAGCATGTAAGAACCCAAGAGGCAGTCGCTCAGGAGGTAGAGCAGGTTGGCTGGTAACCGCAAGGTTGCTAGTTCGATCCCCGGCTCCTCCCAGCTGAGTGTTGAGGTGTCCCTGAGCGAGTTTAGTTAGGGTTACATTTTTTGGTTGAAAACTGACTTGTGTACGTATTTATGCCTACTCGTCTGTAATTTTACAATTATTTAATAATTTAGGTTAGTACAATAATCAGGCCAACTTTTGCTATTATTTCTGATTAATTGCACAGACTTAGTCCATGTGTCTCAGTCTGCTAATAAACTCTCTGGCAGCGCTGTAGTTGGAACCCCCTTGTTTAGTTTGTACTTTGCTAACGCCTGCAATGCAGTCGAATCGTTCAGCTGCTCTGTTGAGTCGCAAGGAGCGACGATAAAGTGTGCCAAATTTTTATATTATTTCAGCCAAATTATGGACGATTCCTCAATGCTCAGTTTTGAATAACTGTCATTTTGATATTGCTTTATCTATTGCAGCCAAATTATGGAAATTTTGCACATTCTGCAATACTCTGTTTTAACACGTGTGTGTGTGTTCGCAACAGTTGCTGCTGTTTCTCAAGGGCTTCGACGAGTCTGAGCGCAACAAGCTCGCCATGCTGGCGGGAATCCTGCTGGCCAACGGCAACATATCTGCCTCCATCCTCAACAGCCTTTACAACGAGAACCTCGTCAAAGAAGGCGAGTGCCGGAGCCCCAAACCTTTCTCATTTCCAAAGATGTGGTTCTCCACTCAAAGATTTATTTAAAGGGCTCATGTCATGCCTCCAGGTGTGGGTGTGATTAGCTGGTACAAAAAAAATCATTCCATCCCTGTGACATCACAAGTGGGCGTGTCCTCCTAGATGTGTGCTGGATAGATCAGGTGACCAGCCAGCCCAGTGGACCAGAGCAAACATTGCTCATCTATCCGTCATGCATCTAGGTGGACACACCCACTTGTGATGTCACTATGGCACAGAGAAGGAAGGTTTGGTTTTCATACGGCTTGTACCAGCTAATCCCACCCACACCTGTTGGCGGGACATGATCCCTTTAAACACTGGACTACCCGGGAGGAGGCCTGAAGCCACCTGATGCAAATCAGACTGTTTTTGAAATACGCCTAAATTGTTTCTTTGCAGAAGTGAACAGTGTGAATAATAAGGGGTATTTTTTAACAAAACTGGCATCTAACCCTATTCTGATAATTCCACCAAATGCAAACAAAACCTGATACGCGATCTTTAGGCAATAATTTCAGGCTGCAGCCTGTAGGACAAGGACATCCATATCCGCCTGCTACGTTTGCACATTCTGCAATCCCCAATTCCCATTCTGCAATCCCCGTAGGTTTTATACCCGAGTTTTTTGTACACGAGGTCGCCCCCGATGCGTAGGGGTTAGGTTTTTGCTCGAGAATTGACTGTTTTTTGTGTGGATGTTGTGGGTCTCCAGGAGTGTCCGCTGCCTTCGCTGTCAAGCTGTTCAAGTCCTGGATCTACGAGAAGGATATCAACTGTGTGGCCTGCTCTCTCCGCAAAGTGGGCATGGACAACCGCCTCATGGTAGGATGTGCCGCAGATGTCTGAGCCTTTTGATTGGCCAGTGTCGAGTTGTGTCTAAAGTGATTGACTAGCGCGTCTTTAAAGCGTGCGATTGCCGCCACTTGGCACAAGAGGACACGACCACAAGATAGTGTGTGTGTGTGTGTTTGTGTGTGTGTGTGTGTGTCACGATTGTTTTGATCGTTATTGAAACCAAGATTATTTTCGGGGTTTGAAAACAATGCGTTTATTCGGCAATTCTCTCCACTTCGTAACTGAGGATTTAGAAATTTCACCCAGAAAAAAATTACAAAATGTTAAAATGGAAAATAATGTACAAATATGTATCCAGCTGTTCTCATAAATATTCAAAATAATATGAAATGAAAAAAATTATAATTATAGTTTCTACTCGATTACTTCAGTTTGGAGATTGTTCGACCCAATACTCAAAGATGAAAATGTTATAAATTTCACAGCCCTAGTTGGAGCACCTTTTATGTAGCTTGTTTAGAGGGGATTTATGAATACAATTTATGGCGTCAATTCGTAAAGCCCTTAACTTTATTTTTTTAACCCTAGGAACTATTCCCGGCCAACAAGCGCAGCCCGGAGCAATTCTCCAAGTACTTCACCGACGCCGGCCTCAAGGAGCTGGCCGACTTTGCCCGCAACCAGCTGTCGATCGGCGCCCGCAAGGAGCTGCAGAAGGAGCTCCATGAGCAGATGGCCCGCGGGGACCCCCAGAGAGAGGTGCGGCCCAAGGAGAACGGGCCAGTGCCCATTTTGTTTTTTTTATACATCAGTGCTTGAATCCGATCGTCCTGGTGTGTGGCTGAGGCGCCCGTACTAGGAATGCGTCTGGCCCTTTCTGATCTTTTTGAAATCGTGGCAGATTTGAGCCGGATTCCGATCTCTTCGTAGGGTTGCGTTTCCAGTGAAACCACTGGAAAACTAATTTTTTTTCGTTGCCAGTTAGACTTGCCGTCACTGAGCCCGAAGTACCGGAAATAAGCGATGACCATGTTTCAACGGATGAAAATGTATTCGGATGGCGGGATTTTGTTGAGTTAATTAGCATATTTATCTTCCCCCCCACCGTAGATCATCACCTACACCCGAGAGGAGATGAAGAAGGCGGGCCTCTCGGAGCAGGCCATGATCAGCATCATCTGGAGCAGCTTGATGAGCTGTGTGGAGTGGAACAAGAAGGAGGAGCTGGTCACAGAACAAGCCATCAAACACTTGAAGGTAGCTGCCGCGCTTTGAGGTGTCCATGAGGACCAGGTCCGTGGCCCTGGTTGTGGTTCTGGTGACTGGGGTCCCCCGTGTTAAGGGGCCTGGCTGGGGCCCCCGTGTTAAGGGGCCTGGATGGGGCCCCCGTGTTAAGGGGCCTGGCTGGGGCCCCTGTGTTAAGGGGCCTGGCTGGGGCCCCCGTGTTAAGGGGCCTGGCTGGGGCCCCCCGTGTTAAGGGGCCTGGCTGGGGCCCCCCGTGTTAAGGGGCCTGGCTGGGGCCCCCCGTGTTAAGGGGCCTGGCTGGGGCGCCCCCGTGTTAAGGGGCCTGGCTGGGGCCCCTGTGTCGTGTTAAGGCACCTGGTTGTGGCACACCTGTAAGGTTCTAAAGCTCTACGTCTCGTCCTAATCCCCGTGTACTAGCCCATGAGAGACAGAGCAGGCCGGGCCGTGACTGACGTCTCTGCACTGTTGGCTAGACTCCACTGCTCAGTCAAAGAATTCTAATTCAGGGTTTCCGCGGGGTTGTTAAAGGTAGTAAATGAAATTAGCCCAAATGAAGGCCATTCAAAAGTATTATGAAGTAATAAACGTCATCTGACGAGGTATTACATTTCCAACAAGGCCTATGAGTTTTTCCATTGGTGTTATTTACGTGCAGTGCAAATCCACGCAATTTCTAAAACTTGCGAGGATTTATTTTTATGTTGCGAGTAGGACCTGAGAGATATCAATGATGTCACGTGGTGCGTGCGCTAAAACAAACTGGATAGACCCGGCTGGCGAGGCCCAGTTCAGACCAAAGATTCGCCTCTCAACTCCTTGCGACTCCTTGCGACGAGACGGGCTGCGACGTTCTAAAACTGGCGGTTCACACTGCTGCAACGGGCGGAGACGTCAGGTGGTTTATACCCACTTCGCGAGTTCGCTTCTGTTAGTTCAAAGTCATTTGAAAAATGGGGAAATGCTAATTTTCGGACCTCTGGCTTGAGGAATCGATCTTTAAAGAATGATCGCAAAAAGAACATTTGTTTGACCGGTTGCCACGGTTATCTCCGTGTGGTTAATTTGCAGTTGCGGTGTTAATTAGCAATGTTGTCAGCTTACTGTTACATTAAACTGTAATCAGAAAACGCGGTTATATGCTACAGACCCTATATCTGTGCTATAAAGGCTGGGACGAATTTCGAATTATAAATATAACGTTAGCTCTCTAGCTCAGCTGACTAAAATACCTCCCAAGTCGTAGCTAAGGTCCGTCCTATTTATGTGAAAAACTTTATATTTGGATTGTAAAACGCATGAAAATATAAATGAATGATCTTAATTCCTTTTCTTTGGCAAGTGACCGGTATAAGCGGGATAATGCCCTTCGAGGTGTCAAAAACCTGTTTGATCGATTGTAATTAAAGGGGACTACTTTTTGAGGGAGATTAACTCAAACAGAGTATACATTTAATAAGCATGCAATACGATTAAGAAGAAGCATGATCAGTGAAGTATTTGAATTGTTTTATGTTGGCAAGCAAGAAGTGGAATAAATGGGATAATCAGTCTTATTAAAACGGTTTGTGCAACCAACCGCACAACAAGACATGATTGCGGCTCTCGTCTCTTTCTGCATATGCTTGTAGAGCGGGGAGCGACGTAGACTGATAATCCCTCTATAGAAAGTACACTGGTGTGAATTTGCGCTACGGTATGGATTTTGAAGTTACCGTGAGACCGGTGTGACCGGTAGACAGCCGCGTTTACATGGACACTTCTGATCCGATTAGAAGTGGAAGAACAGCTCAATCGGAATAAAAAAATATTATATACACGGCTCAATCGGAATACAATTCTCTGATCGGAATACAATTCCATGCGGAATAGAAGAAGTGGTGTAGTCCGCTATAGTCGACATGTATATTCCGATTGGTTTGGGGGGGGTTCGGCTACTTTTTAACTTGGAGAGATGGTATCAGCAGCTGCTGTATGTTGCAATTGGTCAGTCGGTACTTTTATGCATACCGAACTTGACCACTGTCAAGCAAAGTGGATTTTCTGCCCGATTCATGTCTTACTTCTCACTCCGTAAGTCTGGTAACTTATCAACCCCAGCGTGTCTGGTTTCTAAGCGAAGTCAACGTCTCAGGTGGACTATTTCTCTACTCTTTTGGCAAGGAGCCGTGTAATAATGTATAGAACGTCGCCGTTCATTATCGAAAAGAATACCCTTCGGGGCGAAGCAAGACACCACCGCTTCGCATCGCGGTCCGGTTCGCCCTGTCTGGGCTTATTTACCCGATAATGACCGGCGTTCTGTACTATAACATTATCCCTTACATATATCATATAAGTCCAGACCAGCACAACGGTTGTGTGCGAGAGATATACGAACGTAAGCTTACCACTTTTGTAAATGCCATAGGCCTATATACAGTACATTCGGATTGCATGATAGGAATAGATCTATTCCTATCATGCAATTAGAAATCGAATTGGATCAGAAGTGTCCATGTTAACGCGGCTAGTGTTGTGTGTACCACAGTACTACGCGGTACTATTTCATGCAAAACCTTAACACTTTAATAACAATATTAACGAGGTATTTGTAACTTGACTTCAACACTGGACACAAAAACTCTCCCTCTCTGAAACTCTGTCTATGTCTACTTTGTGACATATTGATTAAAAACTAGGGACCAAGTCCCGTTGGGACATCTTGACTAATCCAACTCCTATGGTCTCTCTCTTGAAGTCGTGCTGGTATTAAAAAATATGGTGAAGGTATTAAAAATGGTATTAAAAGGTAGTAAATTCAACTTAAGAATTTCTGGATAAACCCTGTAATTGAAGCAAGTTTTTCTTGGTGTTAAATCTTTTATTATGGATAAATATTTTTACATTATTTTCTATCAGAACATTTAGTATTTTTAAGGGGAAATTTCAGAGTTCTCAGTTACAAAGTGTAACTGAAATAAATGCATAATGGTTTCAAACTCAAACATCAGTTAAAGTAATCCTGATTTCAACATTATCAAAAATGATTATGATTTTCATGTATTTTTCTTTCCCCTTCTCCCGCAGCAATACAGCCCCCTTCTGAAAGCCTTCACCTCCCAGGGCCAGTCGGAGATCAGTCTGCTGGTCAAGGTCCAGGAGTACTGCTACGACAACATCCACTTCATGAAGGCCTTCCAGAAGATCGTGGTGCTCCTCTATAAAGGTGCGTCACTCACTCACCCACAATCACTCACCCACACTCGCACCCTTTTTCGGGGGAGCTGATCCTTAAAGTTGACACATGTGTGCTGGATAGATCAGTCTACCAGCCTACCCAGTAGACCGTAGCAAACTTTGTTCATTTATCTGTCATAGATCTAGGGGGACACGCCCACTTGTGATGTCACTAGAGGCAGGTTTTCAAAACGGCTTGTAACGGCCGATCACACTCACACCTGTTGGTGTAATATGTTACCTTTGGGTAACTTTAGGTGTGGGTGTGATTAGCTGGTACAAGCCGTTTGGCACAGGGAAGGAATGATTGAGCGACATCAAAAGTGGGCGTGTCCTATATGAAGGATGGATGAGCAACGTTTGCTACAGTCCACTGGCTAGGCGGGTGGACTGATCTATCGGGCGTACATCTAGGTGGACACGGCCACATAAAAGAAAGCATCAACAACTTGGAGTACCGGGAGTTTATTGAAAAATACTGTTTCCATGTCCGTGCCTTACCGGTAGGTTCATGTTTCCATGAAGTTCACACAAGTCGATTACTAGCTATTGTAAATAATATAATAGAGGCGCCAACAAATTTAACTTGACTCCCCTCTTGACATATTTTTTTGGCGCCTCTATTATATTATTTACGGTAGCCGGTAATCGCCTTGTTTCCAGGAAGTGTGGACTACCTGGAAATAAACTCGGTATTCAAACATGTTGATGCTTTGTTTTATGTGAGGCAAATCGCTGCTCAAAATAATGACAAATGGCTACAAGTGATGACACACAGTGGGAATCTCTCTGGAAACACATGAGAGAGAGACTGTTTCTGATGTAGTGCCATCGACGGTTTATAATAAACCCATCATGTCACTTTAAATCATTCCTTCCACAACAATCAATCATGTCACACCTGGCATGACATGAGCCCTTTGGACAACTGCTTGTTAAAATAATCTAAGGCTACCAAACTTCACTGCCACATCTGACTGGCCACATTCACAATCTGCACTGTCTTTAAAATACTCAGTAAAGGGCTGATTATGGTCCCACGTTCACGCAACCCAATGACCACGCAGATGCTTCGACACAGTCGTGAACCTTTATGGTTCTTCGTCAGGTTTTAGTAAGCGGACCAATCGCAGCCGACGGAAGGTTACAATTTTTGGGAGGCGCACGTCAGGCCCTTGCGGTGGACGCAAGGAGGGTCCGCAAGGACGTAAGTGGTCCGTAACCCCCTTGCGTTGCGTGAACGTGGGACAATAATCAGCCCTTAAGGCTACCAAACTTGACTCCCACCATCTGACTGGCATTATTCACACTCTTTACCGTCTTGTCGCTCTCAGCTGACGTGTTGAGCGAGGAGGCCATCCTCAAGTGGTACAGCGAAGGCCAACAGAACAAGGGAAAGGGCATGTTCCTGGAGCAGATGAAGAAGTTCGTCGAGTGGCTGAAGAACGCAGAGGAAGGTGAGCGGAACCTGGCTGACGAGCGTTTGGGTTTTGCACGAGCGAAAACTGAAACCCTGGTTGGTGTTCCGTGGAATTATGCCTCGTCATAATTCCATGGAAATACCTTGCTTAACCCTTCTGTACACAATAAGGTGACTTAACTGATTTTAAAATGCATATATGTTTAAAGTGTTATTCCGGCGGAAATTGAACCCAGTGTCTTTATCGGCATTAAGACCCATAAAATAAGCCCTCCAGACACTTTTCATTAATCATGGAGTATATAGAGCTTGCCCGCGAATGCACTGAGAAATGTTACAGCCCAAATGGCTTCCATGTTATTGGCTAGGGGTAGTGTGAACGCTTCCAAATCTATATTTTTTAATCACTAATATTGGTCAAAATAGCACCACACCTCTACAGTTGCATGACTAGGATCTCTACACATAAAAGAAAGCATCAACAACTTGGAGTACCGGGAGTTTATTGGAAAAAAGTTTGAAAAATACTTTTTTCCAAGTCTGTGCCTTACCGGTAGGTTAATGTTTCCAGGAAGTTCACACAAGTTGAGTACTAGCTATTGTAAATAAAATAATAGAGGCGCCCACAAATTTAACTTAACTCCCCTCTTGACATATTTTTTTTGCCGCCTCTATTATATTATTTACGGTAGCCGGTAATCGCCTCGTTTCCACGAAGTGTGGACTTCCTGGAAACATGGATCTACCGGTAGGGCACAGACTTGGAAAACAGTAATTTTTTAATAAACTCTCGGTATTCTAACATATTGATGCTTTGTTTTATGTGAGGCGAATCGCTGCTCAAAATAATGGCAAATGGCTACAAGTGATGACACACAGTGGGAATCTCTCTGGAAACACATGAGAGAGAGACTGTTTCTGATGTAGTGCCATAGACAGTTTATAATCAAACCCATCATCGATCCCTTATCGTACGCGCATTACTAACGCCGACTTGTGTTTCTGTTCTTTCGCTGTTTCAGAATCAGAATCTGAGGAAGACGAGGCCGACTGAGACCCAGAGATGACTTTCTTCCAGTCCCAGGAGCTGTCCCCCCCCCTTCCTCTTCCTTCTTACATCCCCCCCCTCCTTCCCTCGCTCAGAATCAGGCTAACCCCCTCTGAATGGTTCTTTGTCGCTGATTAGCCCCGCCCCCCTGGGAAACATTCCATGTAGAATTGACAACCCGAGCCACCGCCGACGGCCCACAAAAATTCCAAGTTGTCATTTTTTCAAACTTTGAAATTTGAAAAATAATTGCCAAATGTAAACGTCATGGCTGCTCTGTAAGGGCTCGCCGTGTCGAAAACTTTAGTGTTCATCTCCGTGCGGGGATTTCATATTTGTACGAGTTGTCGCCACCTTGAAACTATCTTACTCAACCCCCCCCCAAAAGTTCCTCGCAGTCAACTCTTATCTTGGTTTCGTACTTCCAATTGACTTTTATATGGAATAAAATATTATTGAAATTATTTCACCCAGACTCTTTAATCGTGTCGTGCTGTTGAAGCCGGGGTTTTTTCTTCACTGAGCTGTAACGTTGGATCTATAGCTGTGTTCGAAATTTGAGTGTACATATGACGTTCCCTACATGTTACTCCGTATACCACAATGCAATGCGCTCATGTTTTTCCGGAGGAGAAGAAGGCTTTCGTTTAGAAATTTCAACAATCTATTTGGGATTTAACATAGAAAATGTACCATTCAAAATTAATAAAAAATACTGTGATAAAGGAAATGTAACATTCAACATCAGTACAACCTCCAGCTTTCCTCGTGAGTGCCCGGTTTGTTAAAGGTCCCATGACATGCTATTTTATGTATTCTTTAATATAGGTATTAGTGGGCAACTAACGCAGTATTCAAAGACGTTCCCGAAATTCAGCCGTGGTGCAGAGTTACAGCCACTCCGAGCCAGTCGCACATTGAGCTTCCCCCAAATGCGCTGTTTTGGTGTCTGTAGCTATAATGCAAATGAGGAGGAGCGGGTCAAGGAGGAGGGTGGGGGTGTGGCCCTGAGCAGCTTGCAGCCACGGTACCATTCGCTCTGTTTACAGTGGATGTATCGCAATGGCGAGGCGCACACAGCCTTTAGCCGTGTTCTGTAAATATTCTAGAACACACGGGAGTCCTGGAGCTCTATATCAAAATATTATCATATAGCCTACATAGATATCTATCATATAAATTATATTATAACGGCCAAAAGATGTGTGAGCCGATATTATGAATCTCAAACGACCGCGTTGGGTTCTCCGACGTTCCTGGTTCTTCAACGTCCTCATCAATTTGAAGTAGACTGAACCACGACAAGGAGGAGAAAGGGATCGTTGCCGGGCAGTGCTTAGGCACCTCCGCCTCCGGCGGTGGTCCCTCAGCGGGTCTCAAGCTGGAGACATTCGCCGCCAACAATCCCTTTCTCCTCCATGTCGTGGTTCGTGTTCTTGAGGGAGTCAAAGCCAAAGTTCCTTCCCCCCCAATTCATTCTCAACCTTGGCTGAGATAACC
Organism: Gadus chalcogrammus; assembly: GCF_026213295.1. Classification (NCBI taxonomy): domain Eukaryota; kingdom Metazoa; phylum Chordata; class Actinopteri; order Gadiformes; family Gadidae; genus Gadus; species Gadus chalcogrammus. The sequence continues at coordinate 9,236,636 of NC_079418.1, forward strand.
CCCAATACGAGTCTCGTTGTAGAAATACCAGAGACGAGAGTCCGACAGAACGGTTATCCAAATAACAAGGAAGTGTACAACACTTGCGTTACAGTCCTGGAGCTCTATATCTAAATAATATCATATAATACATAGAAATCTATATCATTTAATACATATTATCACGGCCAAAAGCTGTGTGCCCCTCCAGACGATATAATGAATCACAAACGACTTTGTCGGGTTCTTGGACGTCTCTGGTTCTTCCACTTTCACATCAACCTGAAGTCGACTGAACCGCGCGCTGCCTGCTGCCGGCTGCCCGCTGCCGGGCGATGGTGCCTCGCGGAAACCGGCGGCATGTCGCAGTTCTATTTCATGTAGGCTACGCCGTCTAGGCTTCGCCTTATGGGCTTGTCCCCATAAGGCTGAAAATTCAAACTATGCACCTATCAGCGTGGGCACCGCCCACATTTCCCACGGTATCGTGTATATAGCACGGTGCATACCGTCGCTCATCCTCCCTTTTCTTTCAGCACTTGTGCTTGTCAGCGGATTAGAGAACAACCTAAGATGTCTTCAACGGAACAACGGATCTCCCAAGCCGGTGGCAGCGGCCCGGGAGAGGCCCCGGACAAACGGCCCTTTTCAGGGCCACCCAAGAGCGCTCCTGGGGCTAAGTCCTTCACAGGACTCCTTTGCGCCTCCTGTCCCGCCTCCCTGGCACCGGGTGACGGGCACGTGGCGTGTTTTCGGTGCCTCGGCGCCGACCACGCCGCGGCTGCTATGGCGCCCTCCGTCACATGTGTCTCATGCCGGGAGCTGCCTGAAGAAGGTATCCTCTCCAGGCACCTCTACTTCTCCCCGGCGGTGGACCTGGCTGACGCCATTGACCTGTTCAGGGCCAGCCCGGACTACCACGATGGCGTCACCAACGCCGGCGACGACGCTGTCTCGATGGACGACGTCTTCGACGACTCGGCGTCCGGAGTTTCCCACTCCCGGGTTTCAACCGTCACCGCCGTGGAACAAGAGAGACCGCACCGGATGGCCGATCTCTTTGGGGAGATCATGGCTGAGGCGGCGGCCATCAAAGGGATTCCTATGCCGGCCCCGCCTCTCGCCCCCATATCGGATGATATGCAGGGCGAGTGCTTTCGCACCCCATCGTCTTCCCGAAGGGTTACCCAGTGCCCTTTGTTCCCGCCTGTGCAGCACTTTTTTAGTGCTGCCGGTGGGGACCCTTCTACACTGAAGGCCCCGGTGAAGTCCTACACGGACTTCACCAACGTGGAAGGGTGGGCCGACACTCAGGCGAGGGGGATCCCTCGCCTGGAGCCTCCCCTGGCAGCGCTTCTCTGTCCGGGCGCCGGATGGCGCCCTAACGAAAAGCCGCTGCCCCCCGACCGCCTCCAAAAGCAGATTGTCGGCCTAACGGACAGGGTGTTCGTTTGTGCCTCTCAATCTGCGGCGGCGGTCAATAACATCGCCATGCTCTCCTCCGCCATGGTCTCCTTGTCGGCTGACCGGGAGGCCTACGGCCCGGAGGAAGCCGCAAGATGGCTGGCGGTTTCCCGCTTCTCCAGCGCCATCCTCCAGCTATGCCAGCCGATAGCCGTTTCGGCCGGCCGGCATATGGCATGGGCAACTATGATTCAGCGAATCATATGGCTCTCCCACACCGCGGTGCCGGAACGGGAGCGGACCAGCCTGGTCCAGGGTCCACTAGCGCCGGATGGCCTATTTGGTCCCCGGTTTTCAGAGGTTCTGGCGCACCAGCAGTCTGTCCGTGAGAATCGTTCCCGGTTCGGGGCGATTCTCACGGGCTCTTCCTCCGGGAGGAAGCGGGGTCCAGGCCGGGCCCAGCGTTCCAGGGGACCGCCTCTGACTCCAGCCCCGGTGCCGCAGCAGCAGCAGCAGCCGCGGCCGCCGCCACCGCGGACGGGTGGAGCAGCGCCACGGACCGGGAAGTTCCGGAAGCTGGCTCCGACTTTTTCCTTCCCCAATAAAGAAAAAAATAAAGACCGTTCGACTGAACGGCAGTACATGGTACCCAAAGAGCGATATTCCTTAGGCCACCTGCGTCCTACGCTTGTGGCGCGTCCCTCCATGTTGCCTCTTTCCCCCCCTCAGCCCGGTGGCTGTAGGGTGGCGGTCGGACGGCGTGTTCACATGGCCTCTGGTTCACCTGCTTCTAAGAAGCGGCGATCCTTGGAGCCTCGTGGACGGATCAGAGACTCGTTGCACGAGCCCGTGGATGCGGCCGCTTGTACCGATCCCCTGGTTCCCCACATTAAAGGTGAGGAGACAGGTCCGCGCGCTGTGACTACAGCCTGCGGACAGCGCATGCGCATAGGTGCGGCGGCCGGACGGCTCGCTCCCTGTTCAGCGGTCACGAGTGCAACATCTAGACAGCTCGTTGTTTTTACAGCGGCTGGTTCTGGTACGTCTCCTACGCTCGCTGAGCCTCCTCCCTTTCGTGGGAAGCCCCCCTTGGTTCACACGCAGTGTGGAGGCGGTAGGGGCAGAGGAATACGGGTTATACCTGGACGGTCTTCCTCAGCTGTCGGCTCGCCCTCTCTCCAACCGCTATGCGTGTTGGCAAGAGCGGTGCGTTCTGCCATCGTGGTTGGACACCACGTTGAGATGGGGCCATCCCATACAGTTCAAGCGTCGTCCCCCACCCTTTATGGGGTTGGTGGAGACCACGCTACGGGACCCGGCTGCGAGCACGGCTCTGGCAGCAGAGGTGGCACGTCTCTTGGTAAAGGGAGCCATCACTGTCGTTCCCCCCCACGAGTCTCACCTAGGTTTTTATTCCCGCTACTTCCTGGTTTCCAAGAAGTCAGGGGAAATGAGACCTATTCTGGATCTTCGCGTGTTCAACAGATTCGTTGCCACGAGGAAGTTCAGAATGCTCACGGTCGGAGCATTGTTCCGGTGTGTGAGAGAGGGCGATTGGTTCACATCCCTGGATCTCAAGGATGCTTACTTCCACGTCCCTGTTCGGCAGGCGCACAGGAAGTTTCTCCGCTTTGCCTTTATGGGGATGGCGTACGAGTACCAGTGTCTGCCGTTCGGCTATTCCCTGGCTCCGCGCACCTTCTCGAAGTGTGTGGAGACGGCGTTGGAACCACTCAGGCGTCAGGGAAAGAGGATTCTCTTCTACCTAGACGATCTGCTTATTCTGAGCAACTCAGAAGAGACCGCGAGAAGGGACACCATGCTGGTGATAAACCATCTCTCCTTCCTGGGTTTTGCCATCAACTGGGAGAAAAGCTCCCCGCTCCCCAGCCGGCAGACAGTCTACTTGGGGCTTTGCCTAGACTCAGCCACCATGACTGCGATGCTTTCGCCTCCTCGGCGAGACGCCATCCTGTCGGCGCTCTCCCGTTTTCACGTTCGCAGAAACGTGAACGCACTGTCCACCATGCGCCTGTTGGGGCTGATGGCAGCTGCCCACCCCGTGGTCCCCCTGGGTCTGCTTTTTATGCGCAGACTCCAGCGGTGGTTTGCTCGCCAACGGTTGGACCCCAGGCGACACAAACTCAGGGTGCTCCTCGTCCCCCGTTCGGTGTCGCCAGACCTGGAATATTGGAAAGGACCCTCCGCCCTTCTCAAGGGTGTTCCCCTGGGCAGGGTGGCGTCCTACGTAGTGGTCTTCACGGACGCCTCGTTGACGGGTTGGGGAGGAACGTGCCTCTCTCACTCGGTCGGAGACGAGTGGCGCACGCCCCCTACAGCACACATAAATGTGTTGGAACTCGACGCAGTGAGGAAAGTGCTGTTGCATTTCTTTCACCTGGTGCGCGGCCGCCACGTTCTGATCAGGACAGACAGCGTGTCGGCGGCGGCGTACATCAACAGACAGGGGGGAGTCCGCTCCCCTGCTCTCCACCGAAAGGCGGTCGAGCTCTGGCTTTGGGCTCATCAGTATCTCCGCAGTCTGAGAGCCCTGCATATCGCGGGCGCCCAGAACTTTGGGGCGGACCTCATGTCTCGAGGCGGTCCCCGCCGAGACGAGTGGCGGTTACATCCCGACATTGTCAGATTGATCTGGCAGAGGTTCGGGACAGCGCAGGTGGACCTCTTCGCGTCCCGGGAGAACACGCACTGCAGGTGGTGGTTCTCCCTCAGCCCTCGGGATCTTCCCCCGTTGGGGGTAGATGCGTTGGCACACACACCTTGGCCGCGGGCTCTCTTGTATGCGTTTCCCCCGCTCCAGCTGATCCTTCCTCTTCTGGAACGGGTCAGACAGGAGAGACTGTCCCTGATATTAGTGGCCCCGGAGAACCGTTCAGCTCTGTGGTTTCCAGAGCTGGCCGCGCTCTCGCGGTCGGCGCCTTGGCCAGTACCATTCAGGCCGGATGCGCTTTCACAGGCCCACGGGACGGTGCACCACCAGCCCGATGTCTCGGGACGGCTGTTGGTTTGGCTCCTGAGAGGTTGATCCTGCAGGGCAAAGGTTTGCCTGAGACGGTTATCAACACTATTCAGAGTGCTCGTGCGCCTTCTACTTCTTCCCTCTATGCGGCGAAGTGGTGCGCCTTCTCTAATTGGTGTGAGACGAACCACGCTGTCCCATCTCAATGCGAGGTGGGAAGCGTGCTTTCGTTTCTGCAAAACTTATTGGAAAAAGGTTTGGCTTTCTCCACTATCAAGGTCTATGCGGCAGCCGTTTCGGCTGGCCATGCAGGCTGTGATGGTGGACCGATCTTCAGCCATCCACTGGTCAAGAGATTCTTGCGTGGGGCTAGACGGGTTAGGCCTGTTTCACGCGTGCTTACACCACGCTGGGATCTCCCCACCGTGTTGCGCGGATTGTCCAGGGATCCTTTCGAGCCTCTCTCCCAGGCCCCTTTGGATGCCCTGTCATTTAAGACGGCGCTCTTGTTGGCCTTGGTTTCTGCCAAGCGGGCCGGTGAGCTAACCGCTCTGTCTGTCAGCCCGAGTTGCTTGTTGCTAAACGAGGACAGCTCCTTCGCGTTGCTCAGACCTAATCCTGCGTTCCTCCCGAAGAACATTAATAGTTCTTTTCGGTCGAGGGATATTGTGCTTAAGGCTTTTCACCCCCCGCCTCATTCTAGTGAGGCGGAGGCTGAGTTGCATCTCCTGTGCCCGGTTCGGGCGTTGGCTATGTACGTGAATCGCTCGGCAGCGTTCCGCTCCACACAACAGTTGTTTGTGTGTTATAGCGACGCTAGCAGGGGCCGCGCTCTCTCTAAGCAGCGGTTTTCTCGCTGGGTATGTGAGGGTGTTTGCCTAGCCTACTCTCGGCAGGGCTTGGCGCCACCGTTGGGCGTTAAAGCTCACTCCACACGGAGCGTGGCCGCTTCAACGGCTCTACTCAAGGGCGTTTCGGTGGAAGACATCTGCGCGGCTGCGTCTTGGTCTTCCCTCGGCCTCTTTGTCCGTTTTTACATGTTAGACATGTCCAGGGGCTCACTCGGCAACTCTGTGCTAGAGTCCGGGACCCCTTTTTACGGCTTAAGAATATAGACATGTTCTTTAAAGCGGCGTGGTTGGATTTCCTCTCGCCGGCTGGCGAGTTGGTCTTGATTACCAGTCTCTTACTCTCCCACCTTTTTTCAAATGAAAAACAGGCTAGGGGGTTTTCTATTGGCTCGCCAATTGTCTGGTGGTTTTGTTTACCAGTGAGGCACTCCCGCCGTTTTCTTCAAATAAGAAACGGCCGAGAGAGTCCCATTATTGGAGAGCCGAATTCCGTAGCTCCGCCCCCGGTGGTAGCGGACCTAATGGAAACCGTGTTGCTCTGGTTTTCTTTTCCTTTTCATGGGTTCCATGAAGCACGGAATAGAGCCGGAGTCTTTACAGACTCACTTTTTTCTCCCTTGATCATTGCGTTGCTTGATCTAGGAGGAATTAGTTTTTATAAAGCTGTTGTGTTTTACACTTCCTTGGCTTTTTGAGTCTTAATGTGTTCTGGTGACTTAGGTCGTTTTGACTGGGGTCCAGCAGGAGTACATTGATCGGGCTCCGCTCGCAGCTTCACCTTAGCCCATAAGGCGAAGCCTAGACGGCGTAGCCTACATGAAATAGAACGATAGTTATGTTATTATAACTCTAGTTCTATGATTGTAGGCGTAGCCGTCTAGTTTCCCACCTGCTGTACCCTCCAAATGCTGAAAGAAAAGCGTGGAGGATGAGCGACGGTATACACCGCCTTATATAGACACGATACCGTGGGAAATGTGGGCGGTGCCCACGCTGATAGGTGCATAGTTTGAATTTTCAGCGCGCGCAGGCGCGCGCACGGGACAAGCCCATAAGGCGAAGCCTAGACGGCTACGCCTACAATCATAGAACTAGAGTTATAATAACATAACTATCGTTCATGTACTTCAGCGAGTCAAAGCCAAAGTTCCTTTCCCCCAATTCCTTCTCAACCATGGCTCAGATAACCCCCACAACAGTCTCGTTGTGGAAATACAAGACACGTCAAAGAACCGACAAGAAACACTTGCGTTACAGTGTGTGTATTCACACACACAAACACACGCACACACACATGTGGCGCTCGCACGATCGAGTCTCATTGGCGGTTCAACGTCTCTGGGCCGGCCAGGCAGAGTAAGGGGATTAGCTGAGATTCCTGATGACGTCAAGAATACAGACATTCCAAATCAGCGCACTTGAGCTTCCGTTTTTTCAAAGGCGAGCAGAACAGCTAGTGCTCGTTTTACACCAAACGCAAGTTTTAGCCATTGGGGGACCATAGGCAGGCTAGGGGAACTCATATTTATGTTAGAAAACCTCATAAAGTGAGATTTTCATGTCATGGGACCATTAACATGATGTGGGCGCATCTGTCTGCGTCACACAAATACCCGGGGCATTTACTGACGTAAATGATGTTTAGAAATGTTCAGCGTAGTGTCCGAATTCTTGTGTGTTCGTTCCCTCTTCCGTGCACTATATCATATATATATATAACACGATATAGGGAATAGTGAGTGAGAATAGGGAACGATTTCGAACACAGCTTATGACTGAGTAGGTAGGTGCAGTTCTGGTGCCTAACGCGATAAACGTCTTGGTGCTTAGTCATGGTAATACCTTGCTCCCTTCAGCACACAACAAGGTGACTCTTAACTTATTTTAATGTCCAATTAAAAATCCTGCTTGACCCCTGTGTACACAATAGGGTTACGCTTGACTGATTTTGATATACATTTTAAAATCTTGCTTAAGCATTATGTAAACGATAAGGTGCAACTTTGCTTATTTTAATATCTATATTTTTTGTAACGCCTTCATTACGTAGCCACCCTCGACACTGCATAGCCACCCTCCCCCTTCTGGCCACCATTGTATTGTACTATAGTACTTAACTGTAGAAACTGCAGTAGCTGCTATCATGGCTGTAACACGGGGAATTGGTTAGCATAGCGATTGTTGTACTTGCACTTGGTTCTATGAACATCCTTTCTGTACCGACAGCAATATATTGATGCACTTCTTACGACAAATGTACTTATTGTAAGTCGCTTTGGATAAAAGCGTCTGCTAAATGCCCTAAATGTAAAAAAATGTAAATGTAAACGTTCACAATAAGCTTAGCTTTTATATATAAACGCCTGCTTTATGTAGGCTACACAATAAGGTGAAACGCAACTTTTTTTAATGTACATTTTTTATTTGTATAAAAATACAATTTTTAGCAGCTTCTCAACATTGGGCGATGTGCAAACGATTCAAACGTAATGTATGTAAGCAAATAATCTTTACACAGTGAAAGATTTCAGGGTTCTGACTGCATTCCTGAGGTAGTGGGCAACAATGTCCTAAAATATTTGTCTTTAATGTTTCCTCCTGGATTTCATTGACGGATTGACACCAACTCCCTATTCATTTCTTCCAGTTAACCTAACAACCACTCTTTAAAAATATGATGTATGAATAATATTAGTTATTAAGTAATGCTCAGAGTTTATGGTGCGTTCACATCGCGCGAAATGATGGGGAAAACACAACGTCGGAAAGTTCTCCTGAACGACACCACATGACGCTGTTATGATTCTACTTCCGTTCGGCAACTGGGGCCAGATTTTGATAACAGAGTTGTCCAGTTGGTGACGTATGGTTTACTAGTGACGTGCATGAACATGGCGGAACATGAAAGTTTTACTCGTAAAAGAAAACCATCATATCACATACTTTACCATTGATTGACGTAACCGCCTGTTGGCATCAACTTTGCTCACTTGTAAACCAGCTCTAGATAAGGGCAAGGGTTGCCTTCCATACCATACAGTGCCAATACTGTATGTGCATCTCATAAATAAAAGCAAAAGGATAGTAGGTGATATGCATCAAGGAAATAAAGGCATGCAAACTTGAAACTGATCCTACCAAGTTCTGTTTAGTTCTGACTGGTTTTTATCGCATAGAAAAACCCTGCTGTGAAGAACTTTTAGATTCCCAACGCAGTGAACGGTCGCTGTCGGGAACACACAAGCGTCATCACTACCAAGACATCTCGTTATCCCCAGGATGATGAACGCACCTTTATTTCCATGCAGAATGCAATGCACATAATCTGCAGGCCATGTGACTCTGGGGGGGGGAATCATGGTCATAGTTGCAACAATCCAAACCCAGATGTTTATTCATTAACAATTTTCCTGTCTCTCTATCTTTTTATCTCTCTTTACTCAGAAGTATTTTCTCAGCCAATCATCAGTAAGGCCAATGCTCAGCTTCTCAAGACCCACTTCCTGCCTCTGATGGAAAAACTCAAAAAAGTGAGCTTTTTTTTCATTTATCATACCATCATCTGAAAACATAGTTCTGAATCTGTCCCTTACAATAATGTCTGATAATTCTGTGGGTGTAATTGAATAAAATGCAGAAAATAGCAGTTTTTTAAAAGAAAATCCAATTAGTTGACATACAACTAATTGTTTCCAATGGATGAACCATTACATGAGTTCTCTCTCTGTGTCACAGATCATAGTGTGTATAGATGCTGCAGACAGACTGACCCCCGTCTGCGGGGGGGGGTTCAGGTGGTCTACAAACTAGCCTTACGGAACAAAGCTAAAGTGTAATTCCTGCAAAAATTGAACACAGGGTCTTTTTCGGCATGAAGACCCATAAAATAAGCCCTCCAGACACCTTTTTTCGTTGAAAATCGAGTATAGTGCTTGCCTGCGAATGCCCAGAGCAATGTAACAACACAAATGGCTTCCATGTTACTGGCCAGGGGCAGTGTGAACATTTACAAATCGATATTTTTTTAACCACTAATACTGCTCAAATTACCACCAAACCTATGCAGTAGGTTTGGTGCAGCAGACTAGGGGCCCTACACATAAAATGAGGCACCAACAACTTAGTTAATATACCAGGAGTTTATTCAAATAAACTGTTTTCCAAGTCTGTGCCCTACCGGCAGTGTTTGTAATAACGGCGCAGTTTAAAAGAACAGCGTTATTTTTCAGTAATCTAACTAATTACTGTTTCCGTCGTTAGAACGCCGTTACCGTTACTGTACGTTAAATGCGGTAGGTTACTAAGGAATTGATTGATTGAACTGCGTATTCCGAAGGCACCGCTGGCTCCAATCACAAACTGCTAGTGAGGAGACCGGGTGGGTTAACAACGAGATAAGCGATTATGATTGGCTAAGGCAGAGTCATTTTTCATGGTAGTCAATCAGAGCCAGTGTTTTTACACACAAGCCAGGACACACACACACACACACACACACACACACACACACACACACACACACACACACACACACACACACACACACACACACACACACACACACACACACACACACACACACACACACACACACACACACACACACACACACACACACACACACACACACACACACACACACACACACACACGCGCACGCACGCACCAAACAGATTCGATGAAGCAGCAGAAATGGCGAGTCCGTAGCAATCTGATGAAAAGTTGGCATTTTTGGTAGTATTCGGCAGATGTTCCACAGCCTTCGCAACCAAGCAAATTAAAATTCAGTTGGAAGTATATCAGGGCCTTGAATGGGCAGTTCAACCATTTAACACATTAAGGCCAAGTGAAAACTGCTCAGAAAAATCCAAATTCTTTGATATAGCAACTTTCTTTTTTACAGTAACGCAAATAGTTACTTTCCCTGGTAACTAGTTATTTTATATAGAGTAATTCAGTCACTAACTCAGTTACTTTTTGGAACAAGTAGTGAGTAACTATAACTAATTACTTTTTTGAAGTAATGTTCCCGACACTGCCGATAGGTCCATGTTTCCAGGAAGTCCACACAAGTCGATTACCGGCTACCGTTAATAATTTAATAGAGGCGCCAACTAATTCATCTCAAAGGGGACCTTTTATTTATTTTCGACTTTTATGACCTATAAACGTTGTTATAATGATTGATAGTCATGTTTAACCATACACAAAAAACTATGTAGATTTTCGGGAAATTCTTCCTCTCATCTGGGCGATTTCAGCATTCTCTGTCAACTTTCGGTTTCGTCCTTTTCCGCCCCCTCGCCCCCCTCCTGCCAACCCAACTCCGTTGTGATTGGTTACCTTAATTGAAGCGCGCGCAGGCAGATTTGACCAGGCATATGGGGGCGCGGCAGGAGTGCCTCTACGTAGATGATTTCCTGGAAATGTGAACAAGTGAATCGCAAATGTTGTCCCGAGTGTTTAGCGCTCTGCACAGCCACCTCAGACTGTCAGCAGGGAATACGTCGAAATGCATGTACGTCATTATTTGACACTTTAGTACACTATTACACTATTATACTAAATAAAATATTTAGTATCTTAAGTAGGCTAATTGTCTTGTGTGGATTTCCTGGAAAGGTAAGGCTTCACGGTAAGGCACAGACTTGGAAAACAGTCTTATTTAATAAACTCGCCTAAACTAAATACGCTAACTAAGTTGTTGATGCTTTGTTTTATGGGTAAAGGGCAAGTGAATTTGGAAACCTTCACACTGCCCCTAGCCAGTAACATGGAAGCCATTTGGGCCGTTGCATTCGCGGGCAAGCTATATACTCGATAATCAACGAAAAAGGTGTCTGGAGGACTTATTTTGTGGGTCTTCATGCCGAAAAAGACCCTGGGTTCAATTTTCTCCGGAATTACATTTTATCGTATTTTATGCGGTAGTCTTTGTTGTCTAACACAGCAATTCCCAATCCGGTCAGTGGAACAGCTAGAACCGGACTTTGAAATATTTCCAGAAAAAGAAAAAACTACTTTTGTGTGTGAATCTCAGTTGAGTTAATATTTACTTTATATTATTCCATTGTAAAATGGAGCCTGAGACTCGTTTCCCGAAATAGACGTCCTTCAAAAAGGGGGGGGGGGGGGGGGACTTAACCTCGTGGGCTCAGGTGACGGTAACTACCGTAACAAAGGCGGGACCGGGACCCCTCGCGCTTGGGACAGAAAGTGCATTTCAGTGATTCTATATTCATATTTACATCGTCATATTCAGGTTTGGCGCGTGACTTGCGATCACACACACACGCATACAGGTGAAGGCGCGATCCCGCGCCTCCATGTAAACATTGACGTCTCGTGGCTCCTCGTCGCTTCAAAGGGCCGACTGTTTCCCGCCGTCTCTGAGCTGCGGGGAGACAACATCAAACAATCAACACACCGGGGCTCGCGCCGAATTCAAACCATGGTCTTCCTGCCCTCGCTCGTGCTCGTGCGGCTGTCTCACTCACCGCTTTCCTCTGGTCGCTGAGGCAGAACGTGCAGATGGGTCTCAGCGAGGAGCCGCACGCGCCGACGGAGCCCTGGTACCGTAGACAGGGCCGCCGCTCCTCGCGCTCCTCCTCCCCCGCCCCGAGGAACAGCACGTTGGCCAGGTGCGCGATGTAGCCGGACGCCAGCCGCAGCGTCTCGATCTTGGACAGCTTCCGGTCCGCGGGCTCCGTGGGGATGAGCTCGCGCAGCGCGGTGAACGCCGTGTTCACGCTGTGGGTCCGCTCCCGCTCCCGGGCGTTCGCCGCCTGCCGTTGCTTGGTGACGCCCGGCAGGTGACTGCTGCCGTCGATCCCCCCGCCCACCGCCGCCCTCCTCCGGGAGGGGTCTCTGGCGTCTGTGCCTCCGCCGCCAACGCCCGTGGACTCGTCGGAGCCGTCGCCGCTGTCTGAGTCATCCGAGTCGGACGGGAAGCCGTCCGGTTGCGCGCCTGCGTCTCTACCCGTGGCTTTCATGGTTGGCTTCGAGTCGACTGTGCCCGGGTGGGAGCGCGCGGAAAGGCGCCTGACAGGCAACGGCCCATGACCGCGAGCTGGAGTGAAAATAGCACCTGCGGGCAGCAGCTGCCGCGCGATCCGGTGACCGTGGGGGGCTCGCGCTGCGCGTCGCGTTGGCAGATCAGTGCCATGTCTAGAGTGACGGGTCCTTTCTTGGTCGCCAGGACGCGGGGTTTCGGGAGGGAGAACAGGTGGGGGGCGGGATAGGAGGACACCTGTCGCGATCCGGGGAGAGCGACGGAATAAATATAACGACGCGGGTCCCCCTGCCTCCCGTGCGGAATTGACGCAGCGCGCGGGTCTAAATATGCCCCTACTTGACGTGACACGCTGCCGTCAGAACCTCTGACCTTAGATCCCGTTGGTTGCTGTTCTCAATTCTGAATCGATGAAACATAGGTTATTTTTATGTTTTTTATTTGTAGTTTAAACGCGTATTTACATGGTATCCCTGAACATATTCATAACTTTTAGAGTGAAACATTAAGTTGACAGGACTTTTATAGTGAAGAGAGCTGGCAGAGGACTTTTACAGCGAAAAAATTTGTTGACAGAAAACTTTCATTGTGAAAACATCAGTTGAAAGAGGACTTTTGTAGTGAAAACATGAAGGTGAAAGGACTTTTATTGTGAAAACATAGTTGACAGGACTTCTATAGTGGAAAAAGAGTTGACAGAGGACTTTTATCGTGAAAAAATGAGTTGACAGAACTTTCATAGTGAAAACATGAGTTGAACGAGGACTTTTATAGTGAAAAGAAAGTTGACAGAGGACTTTTATAGTGAAAACCTGAGGAGTTGACAGAGGTCGTTTATAGTGAAAACAAAGATGACAGAGGACTTCTATAGAGAAAACATGAAGCTTTGACAGGACTTTTATAGTGAAAACAAGAGTTGACAGTACTTTTATAGTGAAAGAAATGAGTTCATAGAGAACCTTCGTTGTGATAACTTGAAGCTTTGACAGGACTTTTAAAGTGAAAGCATAAAACTTTGACAAGACTTTTATCATGAGAACAGAGTAGACAGTGGTTGCAGGTCCTCCTGATTGGCTGATTTTCTCCACCTCACAGAATATTCAGTCTTGGTGAACACACTAGCTGCAGCTAAAAGCCAATCCTTAAATATTATAATCCATCCTTCCTGATCGAGTTTGCCGCTGTACTCTCATCAGTATGAATGGGGGGGGGGACTGTTTCACGGGGGAGAGAGAGAGAGGGAGATAACAGACGGTCCTCCCTCTCCTCACCTGCAGGACTTTAACCCCTTCTGAACAACCTCTGCAGGCGAGGGTCAGGGCCCCCCCACATCCTCCCCCCCGGGCAGGGTGGGGGGCGTGGCCTGCTCAATGGCGGTCCCTGAGGACCCGCCCCCCAGGACATGTTGAGGGAGGCGTGGCCCACTCAGTGGCGGCCCCTTGAGGCCCTGCCCCCCAGGACATGTTGAGGGAGGCGTGGCCCGCTCAGTGGCGGCCCCTCGAAGCCCCGCCCCCCCCGGGACATGGTTAGCGGGAGAGAGACGGAGGAGAGCGAGGACACCTCCCAGTAGAGTGAGCGGGACAGGAAGAGCTTGTAGAGGGATCACCACGGCGATGGTCCTGGCACAAAGACCACCCCTATGGTCACCACCTGAGAGAGAGAGAAGAGATAGAGAGAGAGGAGAGAGAGAGAGAGAGAGAGATAGAGAGAGAGTAGAGAGAGAGAGAGAGGAGAGATAAGAGAGAGAGAGAGAGAGAGGAGGAGGAGAGAGAGAGAGAGAGAGAGAGAGAGAGAGAGAGAGAGAGAGGTTATTACCGAATAATAATAACAATCAATAATAATTATAATTCATTTGTCAGTAAATGACGTGAAATAAAAGAAAGTGTCGCTTTCCTTTTAGAAGATGACAAAACCGGAGATAAAATAATGGTAAAATGAAATCGATAAAGGTCTACAAAATGATCTTTATCTCCGCAGAGTTGAGTATAAAAAACGAATATAATCAAGTTTAAGCTAAGTACATTTATTTTCGATTTTTCGATTTTTTTGTGTATTTTCTTAAGTGGAAAGTCAAATATTATCGTTTGAATAATCCTGATTTCAATATTGACCAAAAATAATCGTGAATTATATATTTTTTTTCCATAATCAAGGTGCCCTAATCTATGCATGGCCTTTTGCGTATTGCAGATGTGTAGAAGCGGGGTCTCTGAGGTGTGAACATGGACCGGTGGGCTCACCTTCTCCCTCTGGTGGTGGTTAAAGACCACCGAGGTCACGACCAGCACCGGGTGGCAGAGGAACCACAGGAAACAGCCCTTCAAAGTAAAAGCACACCAAAGCCCAATGAATGAGTTATAAGGACCACACAACTGTGCGTGTGTGTGTGTGTGTGTGTGTCTTTGAGCGTGAGTGCGTGTGTGCTCACCTTGGAGAAGCCGAGGTAGAAGTCCCTCTTCAGCGCGCTCCGCTCCGAGGAGATGATCTGGTAGAGGACCGAGGCCAGGATGATCGCCATGGCGACCCGGAGCACCATCAGCAGCCCCCCGGCAACGCTGCTCTGGGCGTGGAAGCTGTGGTGCTCCGTTTCCGTGTACTGCTCCCATAGCAACAGCCCCCCCTGGGGAAGGCATCAAACCGTCACCCCTGGATACGTCACGCTTATTGTGTGTCTGTCTGTGTATGTGTGTGTGGCTCTATGTATGTGTGTGTGTCTATGTGTGTGTGTGTGTGTGTCTCTATGTGTGTGTGTGTGCGTGTGTGTCACTTAATGTAGATACTTGTGTTTTTTATTGTGCGGTTGATTCTAGACCCACCACACCATGAGGTGCGCTTGATTCTAGACTCACCCCACCATAAGGTGCGATTGTTTCTAGACTCACCATCCTACTGGGGTGCGCTTGTATCTAGAATCACCTCAAGGTTGCGGTTGATTCTAGACCCACCACACCATGAGGTGCGCTTGATTCTAGAAGGTGCGATTGTTTCTAGACTCACCATCCCACTGGGTGCGCTTGTATCTAGAATCACCTCAAGGTTGCGTTTGTTTCTAGACTCACCACTCTGAGGTGCGCTTGATTCTAGACCCGGCACACCATGAGGTGTGCTTGATTCAAGACTCACCCCACCATAAGGTGCGTTTGTTTCTAGACTCACCATACCACTGGGGTGCGTTTGTTTCTAGGCTCACCACTCTGAGATGCGCTTGATTCTAGACTCACCACACCATGAGGTGCGCTTGATTCTAGACTCGCCACAACCATGAGGTACACTTGATTCTCGACTCACCCCCTCACCAGTATGGAGCTGATCACTAGACCAGTACTCACCAGTACGAGGACCCCGCCCAGGGCCAGGCTGGTGGAGGTGGGGGAGGAGTCCCACTGCAGGGGTCTGGACTGGGGCTTCCTGCCGCGGCTCAGCGTCCAGCCCATACAGAGGCTGAGCAGCATGTAGAGCATGGACACCTGGGACACCATGTCCAGCCCTGAGGGGGATGGACAGACGGGGGGGGGGGGGTCATACCTTCCTGGCTTCATCTTATTAATCGTATATCCACTGTGTGTGTGTGTGTGTGTGTGTGTGTGTGTGTGTGTGTACTCACATTCGGCCAGGCTGCCCATGAGAGGAATACCGAGTCCGTCTCTAGAGTACCTGGGACAGAGAGGAGAGAAACAGCCTTTAACATCACTCACACACACACACGTATATCTCATATACCATATACAGTATGTCAAACAAACAAACACACACACACACACACGTATATATCACACACACACACACACACAAATCTCATACACTCACACACACACACACACACACACACACACACACACACACACAGTGTGTGCGTGAGTATGTGAGATATATACGTGTTTGTGAGATATATATATATATATATGCGTGTGTCACACACATATCTCACACACACACACACACACGTATATATCTCACACACACACACACCATACTCACACACACACACACAAATCTCATACTCACACACACACACACACACACACACACACACACACACACACACAATGTGTGCGTGAGTATGTGAGATATATACATGTTTGTGAGATATCTCTATATATATATATATATATGTGTGTGTGTCACACACATATCTCACACACACACACGTATATATCTCATACCCATGCACACACACACACACACACACACACACACACACACACACACACACACACACACACACACACATATATTTCATGCATTCACACTAATACATTTGTAGGCATAAAAAAAAACATTGGTTTGTAGGCCTGAAAAAAACAACTTCTTTTGGAAATGATGATTTCTATGCCTTAATTAAACAAATGAGGAAAAATCCAACCTTTAAGGAAACCATGTTATGTAAAATCCCCATAGAGGCAGGCAGATTTTTATTTTAAAAGCCAGTTATTTCATGGATCCAGGTTACTGCATCCTGATTGAGTTCCCTTAGCCTATGGAGCTAAAATAGACCCACATCGCATAATTAAGGCATTAAGATACATTTCCAAAAGATGATTTTTAGTCAATTTCACCATGGGTGCCTGAACTTATGCTTACCACTGTATATCTCACACACACACAAACACACTCACACGCTCACACGCACACATCTGTGATGTGTGATTCTAGCCCCGCCCCCCTGTGGGTGCGTTTGATTCAGATACCCCTCACCTGGCCAGGTGGAGGTAGTTGCAGAGGGCGGAGCCTCCCTGGAGGGCCAGTGCTGTAGAGAGCACCTGCAGGGCCGTGTGCATGGGCCCCCCCTTCCTCAGGGCCTGGAGGAGGGGCTGGACGTACCCCAGCCCGCCACGAAGTAGGCCACAGCAGCAGGCAGTAGAAGCTGTGGAGCCCTGGGGTCCAAAGGTCAGAGGTCAGATCGACATCGAGAGTAGAGAGAGAGAGAGAGAGAGAGAGAGAGAGAGAGAGAGCGAGAGAGAGAGAGAGAGAGAGAGAGTAGAGAGAGATAGAGAGAGAGAGAGATGATAGAGAGAGAGAGGAGAGGAGAGAGAGAGGAGAGAGGAGAGAGAGAGAGAGAGAGAGAGAGAGAGAGAGAGAGGAAAGTGCTATAGTTATAAACTAAGGAGTATGATAGTAAGGGTATAGTGATGATCTAAGTGTAAGTATATGTTGTGAGGCTATGGTGATGATCTAAGGGTAGAGTGTATGATAGTATGGCTATAGTTTGAATCTAAGTGTAAGTGCATGATAGTATGGCTATAGTTTTAATCTAAGTGTCATTTGTGATAGTAAGGCTCTAGTGATGATCGAAAGTGTTAGTGTGTGATAGTAAGGCTAGTTTAAACTAAGTGAATGGAGGCTATAGTGATGAGCTAACTGTAAGTGAGGCTATAGTTTTAATCTAATGTAAATGTTTAAGGCTATAGTTTGAAACTAAGTGTAAGTGTGTTGCTAGTGAGGGCTATAGTGATGATCACAGCGTTGGTGTGTTAGTTAGGCTATAGTGATGAGCTAAGTGTTAGTGAGGCTATAGTAATGATCTAAGGGTGAGTGTGTGATAGTGAGGCGATAGTGATGAGTAAGTGTTAGTGAGGCTATAGTAATGATCTAAGGGTGAGTGTGTGATAGTGAGGCTATAGTAATGAGCTAAGTGTTAGTGAGGCTATAGTAATGATCTAAGGGTTAGTGTGTGATAGTGAGGCTATAGTGATGAGCTAAGAGTGAGTGTGTGATAGTGAGGCTATAGTGATGAGCTAAGAGTGAGTGTGTAATAGTGAGGCTATAGTGATGAACTAGGTGTTAGTGAGGCTATAGTGATGAGCTAAGGGTGAGTGTGTCAGGGTGAGACGGTGCCTCACCTGCCTCCTCCACGCTGAAGTGATCGCGGGGGTTCCCCGCGGAGTCGGGTTCAACAGCACCAGGGTGAAGCCCACGCCCCGTGGGAGGGAATGGGCCCTCCCTCCTGGAACGGGAGGCGGTGGGAGAGTTGGGAGAGAGAGGAGGTTGGGGGGAGGAGGGGGAGAGAGAAGGAGGTTGTGGGAGAGAGAGAAGGGCGGGAGGGAGGAGGGGTGAAAGAGGAGATGGAAGGAGCGAGGAGGGTGGGAGAGGAGGATGGGAGAGGATGAGAGAGAGAGAGGGGAGGGTGGGTGAGAGATGAGTGGGAGAGAGGAGAGGGTAAGAGAGAGTAGGTGGAGGGTCAGCTCAAGTCCAGAGTGATTTGGGACGTTTATTCTCAAGACTTCTACTACGTTTGCATTCAGGGGATTTTGCGGATGCTTTTATCCAAAGCGACTTAAAACAATTCATCACACACAGACGGCGGAGTCGACAGGCAGGACGAATGGCAGCTCGTCAGTGAGCAGTCAGGATGAGGTGCCTTGCTCAGGGACACCTTGACCCTCGGCTAGGAGGAGCCGGGAATCGAACTAGCAACCTTCCGTCAGGGAGCAGTCGGGGTTAGGTGCCTGAAATTAAGGTCCCGGGCCCTTACCCCGCAGGTGTAGCGGTCGACGTAGAGCGCCTGCCACATACTGGGGGCCGGCTGGGAGGGGATGGTCTGGTTGTGTTCCTCTCCGTCTGATGGGACTAAACAATGAGAGAGAGAGAGAGAGCAGAGAGAGGATGACGAGAGAGAGAAGAGACGAGGAGAGAGGGAGATGGAGAGAGAGAAGAGAAGAGAGAGGAGAGAGAGGCGAGATGGAGGAGAGACGGGAGATGCGAGAGAGAGAGTATGAAAGAGAGAGTCGAGGAGAGATCGAGAGGATGAGAGAGATGAGAGATGCATGAAGTCAGATCTATGATGAGGCTCCTGTTAAAATATGATGAAATCAGCCTAAAAGTGGACAATACAGAAAAAGCTAAATGTGGTTTCAGGATTCTTGGATTTCTTTCTTGGATTTTTTTAGTGGATTACAACAAAAGAGAACAATTTAAAGAACCTGAAGATAACTGAAGGGAGAAGTGACTGGGTGACTAGCCTACAACAGGACTCAATCAAAAAACGAAACCTGGACTTAACCCAAGGTAAGCCTGATCACCGGCTAAGGACAGTTGCCCAAGAAGCCTTATCTACTCTTGATATGCATTCGGTTTATCTGCTAACCATTAAAGTGGGATTAGCAGGCTAGCATAGTCTAACTAACTGTTGTACCTCGGGACTGTAGCTACGTTTTCCATCTAAAAGGTGATGCGAATCTTTAGAAAGTTCGCAAAAAATGTAATTCGAATTAGTGTGCGTTCCATCAAGTGGTTAGAGCGGTAACTACCCTAGTGCTGCCTGGAGGTGGCGCTGTAGGCAAAAAATGTATGCCGATACTTGGCTGTAATAAATGGTGGAAGTAGAAAAGCTGCAACAAATGTAACAGAAAGCGGTTAGTCTGCCAACAGAGAAGAGTAACAACAAACATGGAGAGAGGAATTCAGCAGCAATTGGTTTCCCTTGGGTATATATGTTCTTTCAGTGAAGTTATCATTGGCTATTTTAACTTCCGTATCCGTATACGAAGAAATAGAGCAATTAAATATGTACACAGCAGTAGCAAGGGAAATACGAGGACGACGTTGAGTGCCTTACGTAATGGAGAGCACGTGAGTACGTGGTGTATGCCGTTACACATGGATGCTGGCAGGGTTGCTATGGCCGGTCGTTATGCGGGAAAACGGAAAAACTGTCAGTCCTGTTTTGTTCAAAATTCGCTACATCACAGCTGTTTCGAAAAGAGTGTTCCATCTGCTATTTTTGCAAATTTAATCTCTTCGCATTTCTCAAAAACCCTTCAAGCGAGCAGATAAACTTCTTGCGAATTAGAGGACTTTTTTATGCGAATTCTTAGGTTACCCACTCACCGTTTACCGATTCGATACTTCAAAGTTCGCTTAAATCAGGGGATGGAAACGCACCAAGTGACATTTGGAGCAGAACACTAAACATTATATCGCCCGTGGCAACCAAGCAGCCAGCTGAATATAGGGAAGTTGTGTTTCCTATAGGTGCACAGGTGCTGAGGCTAGGAAAAACACAAAGGAGCAGGTCCTTTAACAAAACACAGAGGTCCTTTATACAGACTTTGCCGTTCAAAAGCAAAATGTAACCTCATTTTTCACACCAATGATGTTCCTGAGTGGACATTTGTCCTTCTGCAAACACTACGACAACATACGCAAAAGGAGAATTGGACGTGGTGGCAGGCTAACAATATGTGAAGATGAGACCCTGAACATAGATGACCCCGAGTTGACCATCTTCTACTACAAAAAGGGTACAGTCCTAGTCCAGGGTAATTCCCCACGCATTCTCCACGCTGAAAGCAGAGGTAGAGAGTGGAAAACCCACTGCTGAGGAGCAGGTATAGGAGACATCAGTCTTAACATCGGCTCCACCAACATCCCCCAGCTCTGACAAGCAGTTCAGAGAATCACTGGCTCTTCTTGAGCTAGACTTGGCTGAATTCAAAGAGCTCATGCTGGCCAGGTTAGACAACTCCCCTTATGACTCTTTCCAGGGAACTCAAGAGGAGCTCCAGCAACAAAGAGTTGACAATGAGACATCCTTCTCTGAGCTCAGATATGCCTTCCAGACCATCAAGGAGGGAAAATTGAACCCTCAGAGCCCAGATAACCAAGGTGAAAGAAGACGCCAGCAACAAGGAGAGAGCCCTCCTACGGGAAGTAATGCAGATGAAGGAGCAGGTGACATAAATAAAGCAGCAATTGACAATCATAAGAAGAAACACACAGTCACAAACCCACTTACATTTACAGAGGCGCATATTATCCATGACATAAATGTAGAGCTAACCAGAAGCTGCACTGCCCTGCCTAACGTCTATATAGCCATCATCCCTCCATCGGCCCACAGGATCTGTACGACGGAGTCAGAAAATTTGCCCTAAAAGATGTTGGCCCTAGGACGGAATCCAACCAGCTCACAGCCCCGTCCTCCATACCACCTACCGCTACCCTCCCCCACCCTTCATGCAGAGCAATATGCCATTCTCCTGCTGGCCTTTGTCCTCCAAGCATCTACCTCCATCACCCCATCACAAGGCAATTCCCCAGCCCAGGAAGAAGACACCGTCCCCAACAAAAGCCTCACATCCGCAAGAGAGACAATTCATTTTCTATTGTAACTGCACTTATGCATTCTTTTTGCCCTTCACAACAACGCCAGCTTCTTCGGTTGCTCAGCGACGTCAACGTCTTTGGCTAACTATTTCTCTGCTAATCAACACTACGTATGGTAACAAATAAATTGTAAAATGACACCTTGTGAAGTTAGGCTATTTTTTCGTTTGGCAAGTAGCCGCTCATAGTCGAAAATAAGCCCCTTCAGGTCGAAGCACCTCCGTTTCGTGTCGGTGTCCGGTTCGCCCTGTCTGGGCTTATTTTCCAGATAATGAACGGCGTTCTATTATCCCACTAAGTCTTAACGTCAATATTACTCTGCATGTGGAAGGGAAAATAGCTTTATTTGTAATTACAATATTATGCGGCTGTATTTTCCGAGACCCCAAAAGATATTTGAGTTTACTGCTTTCATGGGAGCCAGCTACCTCTCTTTATGGGAGCTCAGCTCCCACTGCCTCCCACCTAACTCGAACCCTGGCTATAGGTCTTTCTACTACACTGCCGAGCCGGTTCGGTCGCACGCCCGGCAATTTCACGTTCTTATCTCAAGTTTCCTGTGTAAAACCGAGGGGGTCAAATCCCCCGTTCGTCACGGCGCGGGGTTTCTTGGTTGACTGGGGAAGACGGGGCTGTGCACGGAGTCTCTGACCTCTTTAGAATAATTGTATTATTGCATACTCCCGAATGTTTTAATTTTTTTATGAATGAAGACACCCGCATGCAATAATGAGTTCACTCTATAGTAGGCTAACGATGCTCTTAGCGTCCTACGAGTACCCTGGAGCACTCGTTAGCTACGAGCGTTTTCAAGACGTTCGTTACCAACGATGCTTTCGGGAAACGGTGTGAAAACTGTACGACGCTCATCTACGACCCACTCTGCGATCCACTTAGGCTAACGATGCTTAGCGATATCGATGGAATCTTCGCTCGTAAGATCATTCTCTCGATGGATCTTTCGAAACCATCGATAATTTCTTTGGAGCGTTTCCCGAAACCTCCTCTTAACGTGAACGCGCATTCGCTGCACTCACGACGATCGTAGGATTGTACCTGTCCACTGACATGGTGCTGAAACGGGCTATGACCCAGGGGGAGACGCAGGAATGTCGCAGGAAAATGGGGTTAAAAAGGGTTAAAATATCTCCCCATCAAGGCCAACCGCAGGGTAGCCTACGAAAATAATAGATTGCAATAATATGAATGCTAAAGATATTAAAACACAATTGATATTAAGCCTAGGCCGACATATCAGTCCTAATCCTGAGCGCACGATCGGGAGATGGAAGTTGCGCTTTAGATGCCTTCACAAGTCCAGCGGAGGGCTCCAGTTTTCGCCGGCCAAGTCATGCGCTGCGATATGTGTGACAGCTATGTTGCACAACATTGCAGCTAAGGCTGGGGTAGCTTTGGTTGAACCGGAGGACATTGAGGACGATGACGACGAGGAAGATCGGCTGTGAGGACGGCCTCCCTCATAACTACGCGGCTGGTTTTCATGCACGTAGAAGACTTTTTTTTAACCCCCTCCACCCTCCCACATGTCACTAAACATTCCCGTCAACGTGACCAATCCCCACCATATCCCAGCCTTTTGCCTGCTCCTTTGCATTTTTTTTTATTTTCTTATAATTAATAATTGCATTATTTTTTTATTTTATTTTTTTTTTACATTATTTTAGGCTACGTTTTATGAGTAGCCTATGTCAGTCTGCACAAATCCCCCCCACTTTCTCTCACACATTTAAGTGCCCTGCCTTGCTCAAACATTCCTGGACTGTCTCTCTCAAACTAAGAACATAATGGCCCACATTAGGCTCAGACGCACGTGATACACCATGAAACAATTGTGTTATAATAAAACGCATCCAATACTAGGAATGTCCGCTGGTTACGCCACTGAGGCTATAGTAGGCTAACGAGGCTCTTATGGCGCGTTTCCACTGCAGGGTGCGGAACGGATCGGATCGCAAAGGTGCGGGTCGGGTCGCGTTTCAACCGCCAAAAGTGGGCGTGACCCGGACTTTGCCGTACCCGTTCCGGCCCCATTCTCGGGACTCCTCCGTTGCGGTACCCAAAACGAGACCAGACGCCTGAAAGGGTCCCGTGAAATTCTAGCTACACCCCCCCCTCCGTTGATTGTTCGACAGAATCGTCACTTCCGGGTGACGCGGGGATAAAACAAACAAACAGTAGCCTCGATGTATTATCTTTACAATTAACCATGTCGCGTAAAAAGCTTGCTTGGGCGAACAAGGAGGTTCCGACCCGCAGTGGAAACGGGCATTGATGCCGCGGTTTCACTGCGGGTGCGGAACGGGATCGGAAGCAAATGGTTGCGGTAGGAGGGCGGACGATAAGCCAAGCTCAGTTACGAGGTAGCGTTTCCACTTGCCGACATATACCCTTGTGGTAGGCGGATGTCGACGCGAGGGCAGCTACGTAAAATCGTAAAAAAAGTTTTTCCTCACCAACGAATGCAGACAAACGTCTCCCCAAACTACTTGTTTCGCCCAAGCAAGCGTTGAAGCGACAAAGTTAATTGTAAAGAATAATATCCTGAGGTCTGTTCGTTTGTTTTATCCCCCGCGTCACCCGGACCAGTGAAAATTATGTCGACCAAATCAACGGAGGGGGGGTTGTTATGCAGAATTTCACGGGACCCTTTCATGGGACTCGTGTTTGCGGTAGGCTACCCCAACGGAGGTTAGTCCAGATGTAACGGGGCCGGAAACTGGGTACGGCAAAGTCCGGGTCACGCCCACTTTTGGCGGTGGAAACGCGACCCGACCCGCACCTTTGCGATCCGACCCGTTCCGCACCCTGCAGTGGAAACGCGCCATTAGCGTCCTACGAGTACCCTGGAGCACTCGTTAGCTACGAGCGTTTTCAAGACGTTCGTTACCAAAGATGCTTTCGGGAAACGGTGTGAAAACTGTACGATGCTCGTACGACCCACTCTGCGATCCACTTAGGCTAAATATGCTTTCGGGAAACGGGGCCCAGCACTGTTTCACAGACACCAATTAGATTCAACTAAATAATTAATCAAGCAAAATAAGTCTATTTAGAACATTGGACAAATCAAACCTCAAACCAAAGTAGAAAGAATTCCTATCTGATCCAAAACAGAAATCACAATATGTCCTAAAATGTCATAACCTGAGAGATTCAGTCTGACTTTTTATTTACTTTATTATTGTTGTTGTTATTGTTATTATTGTTGTTGTTATTATTATTATCTATTTGTACAATTATTCTTGTGTAACTTGAATATTGCTTTGGCAATACTGTATTCAAACAGTCATGCTAATAAAGCACTTTGAATTTGAATTTGAGAGATAGATAGAGAGAGTGAGAGAGAGAGAGGAGAGAGAGAGAGAGCGGTAGAGAGGAGAGAGAGAGAGAGAGAGAGGAGAGGAGAGGAGGAGAGAGAGAGTGAGAGTGAGCTTTGGTGTTGTGTTGTGTGGTGTGGTGTGTGTGTGTGTGTGTGTGTGTGTGTGTGTGTGTGTGTGTGTGTGTGTGTCTCTGGTGTTCCACTTTTGTCTGTCTGCTGTGGTTAGAGTAGTGTGTGTAGTGCTGTCCCCTATGGTTGAACCACCGCGGTCTCTCTCTCTCTCTCTCTCTCTCTCTCTCTCTCTCTCTCTCTCTCTCTCTCTCTCTCTCTCTCTCTCCTCTCTCTCTCTCTCCTCTCTCTCCTCTCTCTCTCTCTCTCTCTCTCTCTCTCTCTCTATCTCTCTCTTACTGATGACTTTGGCCTTGATGAGTCTGGCGGGGCAGCTGAGGTTCTCCAGGCTGGAGGCGGCCATGTTGGTGTAGAGGAGGAGACGGGCCTCCTTCTCAACGGCCAGGGGGACGTTATGGAGCCGGTTCACCAGCAGACCGTGGTCTCCTGAGGGGGGGGGGGGGGGGGAGAGAGAGAGAGAGAGAGATAAGATAAAGAGAGAGAGACACACATGTAGAAGACAGAGACATACACACACACACACACACACACACACACAGAAGAGAGAGAGACACACACACACAGAAGAGAGACACAGAGATAAGATAAAGAGAGAGAGAGACACACATATAGAGACACAAAGAGAGAGAGAGAGACACACACACATACGCGCACACACACACACACACACAAACAGAGAGGTGGACAGAGATAAGGTAAAGAGAGAGAGAGACACACACACACATATAAGAATAGAGACACACACGCACAGATGAGAGAGAGACACACACAGAAGAGAGAGAGAGACACACACACACACACACACACACACAAGGAAGAGAGAGAGAGAGACACACACACACACACACAGAAGAGAGAGAGACACACATGATGAGAGAGAGATGATCTCATCTATTTTTTGTATTTAAGGTTTATTTCCTTTGAACCTCTTTATTGTTCACCTGCTTTGGCAATGCATAAAACCCCTTTATTTTTTTCATGCCAATAAAGCTTTTTTGAAGACCAGAGAGAGAGGTAGTAGAGAGAGATAGAGAGAGAGCGAGAGCGAGGAGCTGAGACGCGCGATAGATATCAACTCCCGAGATGTATTGTCTTCATTGGTCCTGACAGAACCCACGTTGTCTTTCCTGCAAGGACCTTAACTGAACCATGGACGGCACACGCGCGCGGCGCACACAGACACCCACCCACACACACACACGCACACGCACACACACACAACCAGAAGGAACAGCTGCCCGGATGAATGATGATGACTTCCGTGTGTTCTGATCGAACAGGGGGAACCGTAGACGAGAAGAGCGAGAGAGAGAGGCGAGAGGGCGCGGGACGAGAAAGAGAGGAGAGGGAGAGAGAGAGAGGGAGAAGAGGCGAGTGAGGGGTGAGGGGAGGAGAGAGAGAGAGGAGCGGACGTGTGTGTGTGTGTGTGTGTGTTGTGTGGTGTGTGTGTGGTGTGTGTGTGTGTGTGTGTGTGTGTGTGTGTGTGTGTGTGTGTGTGTGTTGTGTGGTGTGTGTGTTGTGTATTGCTGTGGGTGTGTGTGTGTGTGTGTGTACGGAAGAGGAGAGTTATTTTTTTAACCCCCTGGTACATGAACAGAGTGTGAACTGTACCGTTCTGCTCCCGGGCCACTTCGATATGAAAAGTCCCGTCACAGTCTTACATACCCCCTCGCTGGGAAACCGAGCCACGAACACATTCGTGTAACCACTTTATACTTGTACATATTTCCCTGAGTGTCGTCCTATTTAGACCGCTACACGAACAGCCATCCACAACAGGAACACCGACTTCACCGGACCAACACGTTGAGTGTACGTGTCGTGTAATCCATCCGGTGCAAGAGCTGGCGGGACACGAGGACTGGAAGCCAATCAGAAAAGGGATGACGGAGAAGGACCTTGGCGGTTAACGCCCCCCTTTCTACGTGTCAACACTGCCGCAACCGCGCGGAAACTGTCGCGAAACAAACCCTAAAAAACAGTACAACAGAGCCCGGGAGTGTGACACTCATGTAATGCTAACAGCGGCAAGAAAACGAAGTCAAGGGTCGTTTTTTTCGGACGGTAGAGCCCGATGTGTACGGACCGTAACGAAAAATGGAGTCGATCCAGACTGTTATGGTCACCGGAGGCTCGGCTTCATGTGAGTCCTTATGTGGTCCATGAAACCGCGCGTTGTCCTCGTTCACTTTCCTTTTATAATCGTCTACGTCTCCTACGTCCACTTGTTCAATATACCTTTCCTAGCGTCTATGACTCCTAAGTAATATTCCCTATGATATACGTGCTCAGTCTCCACATCCTTGGTATACCACTATAACGTAACAAGGTAATGTCTCCTACGTCAGGTTCAATGTACCTTTTGTACTGGCTGCGTTCCTACGTCCTTGTTCACTATACTGTAAACTGTACTCGTCTTCCTAAGTCCTAGTTCACTAGAAAATAGAAACATGTGTGATGATAACCTTCGAAAACTGTGTGTGTGGTGGTGTGTGGTTGTGTGTGTGTAGTGTGTGGGTGTGTGTGTGTGTGTGTGTGTGTGCTGTGTGTGTGTGTGTGTGTGGTGTGTGTGTGTGTGTTGTTGTGTGTTGTGTGGTGTGTGTGTGTGGGCGTCATCAGCGGATCTCACCTGTATGCCCCTGCTCACCGCGCGCCCCCAGTGGGGGTCCTCAACTCGACGTGGTGAGACCTCTTTACTACTTCTCTCGCGATTACTCACTTAAACTATATAATAACAGTCGTAACTCTTGCGATTATTCACTTGAATATCATAACAGTCGTAACTCTCGCGGATAACTCACTTTACTATATCAAAACACTCGCAACTCTAGCGATAACTCACTTTACTATATATCAACACTCGCAACTCTAGCGATAACTCAATTTACTATATCATAACACTCGCAACTCTTGCGATAACTCACTTTACTCTATCATAACACTTGCAACTCTCTGCGATAATCACTACTATATTCATAACCTCCTCATGGTTACTCACTTTACCCATATCATAAACACTCGCAACTCTGCGATAACTCACTTTACTATATCATAACACTCGCAACTCTCGCGATAACTACACTTTACTATATCACTAACTCTCGCGGTTACTCACTTTCTATATCATAACACTCGCAACTCTAGCGATACCTCACATTACTATATCATAACACTCGCAACTCTAGCGATACACCACATTACATATTACACCTCGCGATAACTCTCACGACCACTCCCGTGCCCCTCGGTCCCTCACAGCTGGACTACTGCTGCAGCCCCCGGAGTCTCATAGTGTTCAGCACATGGACAACTACTGCTTCATCCAGGTCAGCTGTCTGTCTGTCCTTCTGCCTGTCTTAGTCCTTCTCTGTCTGTCTGTCTGTCTGTCTGTCTGTCTG
The DNA here is from genome assembly GCF_026213295.1 of Gadus chalcogrammus. NCBI lineage: Eukaryota > Metazoa > Chordata > Actinopteri > Gadiformes > Gadidae > Gadus > Gadus chalcogrammus. The sequence goes on from NC_079418.1 coordinate 9,264,834, forward strand.
TCTGTCTGTCTGTCTGTCTGTCTGTCTGTCTGTCTGTCTGTCTGTCTGTCTGTCTGTCTGTCTCTCTCTTGGTCACCCTCTATCTCTCTTTTGCTCTATCTCTGTCCGTCTTTCTGTCTGTGTCTCTCTCTCTTGGTCTCTGTCTCTGTCTCTCTCTCCCCTCTTTTTTTCAGATTAAAATAAATAAATATTATATCATATATATTATTTGCTAAAATTAAACCTGTGTCCTTTTCAAATTGTGTCGCTGCTCGCTCTTACCCCATGTGTGATTTTTTTCTCTCTCTCTCTCTCTCTCTCTCTCTCCTCTCTCTCTCTCTCCTCTCTCTCTCTCTCTCTCTCTCTCTCTCTCTCTCTCTCTCTCTCTCTCTCTCTCTCTCTCTCTTCAGGGTGATGTGTGTGACCAGCGTCTGGTCTCTCACCTCTTCAACACCGAGGACATCGACGTGGTGTTTCACCTGGCCGCCATGACACACGTCGGTATGACGCACACACACACATACATACATACATACACGCACGCACGCACCATCCCCTGACTCCTCCCCCGCCCCTCCTCCTCCCTCAGAGGGGTCCACCCTAACCCTTCCCCTCAGTCTCCCCTCATTTGTCTCCCCCCTAACTCTCCCCCTTCCCCGCCTGTCTCCCCTCTAGAGGGTTCCCCCTCCTGTCTCCCCCCTCCCCCCCTCCTGTCTCCCCCCAGTCTCCCCCTCAGAGGCGTCCTCCCTAACCTTCCCCCCCTCTCCCCGTCTCCCCCCAGAGACCTCCTACCTCTGTCCCTCCCTCTTCCAGAGGGTGAACGTGGAGGGTACCCGGGTGGTCCTGGCCGCGGCCCGGGGGGCCGGCCACGCCCTGCGGCGCTTCGTGTACGTCAGCACGGACGAGGTCTACGGGGGCGGCGGCCTGCAGGCGAGACTCCTACCTCCTTGTCTCCTACCTCCTCGTTCACTGTGTCTCCTCGTCTCCCAACTCCTCGGTCACTGTGTCTCCTACGTCCTCGTTCACCAGGCCTTTATACTCTCCTACGTCCTCGTCTCCTATGTCCTCGTTCACTATGCCTCCAATTTCTTTGTTCGCTATGTCTCCTACGTCCTCCTTCACTAGGCATTTTATACTCTCCTATGTCCTCGTTCACTAGGCCCCCTACGTCCTCGTTCACTATGTCTCCTATGTCCTCGTTCACTATTCCTTTTATACTGTCCTACATCCTCATTCACTATTCCTTTTATATATCCTTTTATATTTTCATGATGTCTTTCTGTCTGCAGGTGTTTGATGTGTGTGTGATGTCTGTCTGCAGGTGTTTGATGATGTGTGTGTGATGTCTGTCTGCAGGTGTTTGATGATGTGTGTGTGATGTCTGTCTGCAGGTGTTTGATGTGTGTCTGATGTCTGTCTGCAGGTGTTTGATGATGTGTGTGTGATGTCTGTCTGCAGGTGTTTGATGTGTGTGTGCAGGTGTTTGTGTGTGTGATGTCTGTCTGCAGGTGTTTGATGATGTGTGTGTGATGTCTATGTGCAGGTGTTTGATGTGTGTGTGATGTCCGTCTGCAGGTGTTTGATATGTGTGTGTGTGATGTGTGTGTGATGTCGGTCTGCAGGTGTTTGATGATGTCTGTGTGCAGGTGTTTGATGTGTGTGTGATGTCGGTCTGCAGGTGTTTGATGTCTGTGAAGGTGCTTGATGATGGCTGTGAAGGTGCTTGATTATGTCTGTGAAGGGGTTTGATGATGTCTTTGTGAAGGGTGTTTGGATGATGTCTGTCTGCAGGTGTTTGATGAAGACAGTCCTCTCAGACCATCTAACCCCTACTCTGCTACCAAAGCAGCAGCCGAATGCCTAGTTCAGTCCTACTGGGATGAGTACAAGGTACACACACACACACACACACACACACACACACACACACACACACACACACACACACACACACACACACACACACACACACACACACACACACACACGGGGGGGCTGGTCCAGCTAGATGTACGCTGGATAGATCAGTCTACCAGCCTACCCGACTCGGTCGTTTGAGATTCATAATATCGTCTGGTGGCTCACACAGCTTTTGGCCGTGATAATATATATTAGATGATATAGATATCTATGTAAAATATGACATTATTTAGATATAGAGCTCCAGGACTCCAGTGTGTTCTAGAATATTTACAGAACACGGCTAAAGGCTGTGTGCGCCTCGCCATTGCGATTCATCCACTGTAAACAGAGCGCATGGTGGCTGCAAGCTGCTCAGGGCCACACCCCGACACTCCTCCTTGACCGCCTCTATCCTCCTCATTTGCATTAAGCTACAGAAACCGAACGGCACCATTTTGGGAAAGCTCAATGTGAGGACAGTAGCTGTCATTCCTGCACCACGGCGGAATTTCAGGAACGTCTTCAAATACTGTGTTTGGGGCCCACTAATATCTATATTAAAGCATCCATAAAGTAGCATGCCATGGGACCTTTAAAGGAACCTCTGTGTGTCTGTTGTTTTTCCTTGGCTTCAGTTTCCAGTCATCGTCACCAGAAGCAACAATGTTTATGGACCCAGGCAGTACCCAGAGAAGGTACTGTCAGACAATGCGTCCCTTTTTTACTTTTTAACAATGTAATGTTTTTTGCTTTTTGCTTTTTTCCTTTTTTCCTTTTTACTTAACAATGTAAAAAAGTTTATTTCTTTTTAACTTTAAACTTTTTAATTTCTAACTTTTTTAACAATGTATTGCTTTTTGCTTTTTTGCTTTATAACTTAACTTTTTAACTTTTAACTAACAATATATTGCTTTTTGCTTTTTAACTTGATTTCTTTTAACAATGTAATTGCTTTTTGCTTTTTTGACTTCACTTTGTTGACTTTTTGAACAGAATTCACAATAGAACAAATGGTGGTTATGGATCATTTTGTGGGGTTGCAACATTTACATTCAGGGCGATTAGCAGACCCGTTGATCCAAATGACTGACGATAAGAACATTTGTCCGAAGAAAGTCTGCTATCAGTACAGTATGGATGTTCTTAAAAACAAGGGCCATGCACTAATAATCGCTAGGTTAACCCATTCCCCTTATACAACAGAGATAGCTAGGATAAGAACAACAAAGGTCCCTTTAATTATCACGTGAAACTTGAAAAAAAGGAGTAAGGGCTATCAGTCGTTTTTTATTTTTCTTCATCAAAAATGTTCAGACTTTGAACTTTTTGAACAGAATGAAAACTGAACAGATGGTGGATATGGGATATGTAGAGTGTGGGGTTGCAACATTTACATTAGCAGAAAGTTTATCTAAAGCAACATACATTTGTCAGAAGAAAGAGGAACAACAATATATCGCTGTCGGTACAGTAAGGATGTTCATAGAATCAAGTGCCAAGCACTAACAATCACTAGGTTAACCCATTCCCCGTATACAACAGAGATAGCTAGGGTAAGAACCACAAAGGTCCCTTTAATTATCACGTACATCAAAGTCCGACCGATAAAGGATTTTAAGCTGATACCGATACAAATATTTGGTGATTTAAAAATCCGATATTCCGATATATCAGCCAATATATATTTAAAAAAGAAATTCCAGAAACGAGTAACAAAACAAACAGATTTCCCTAACATTGGTTATTTGTAGTTATTTATGAGTTCCTCACTAAAATAATAATGTAATGTAGTTTAAAAATTAACTTTATTTTATTGTTTTATTGTCACAAAAGAAAAGTCAAAATCAAAATGTCTTTGAACAACAACACAATAACCCAAAAAATCGATAGTTTGGAAAATGCCTAATATCGGCCGTTAATATCGGCCGGGCTCTAACGTACATTAATTAACATTCAATACACCGATTATTCTTCAATGGGGTGTGTCTTCCAACACATGTCATTAAGTGATGAGTGATGATTATAAAGACCAATCAAATCCTTGCATTTCCGAAGCTTTATAGGCAAACATTGAAATGCGCACCGAATTTCCTGCTCCTCGAGTTCGACCACCAGATGTACAGCTCCTGAAACAAGGTTAAAGTTGAAATATTATACCACCAGGTGTGAGTGTGATTAGCCTTTACAAGCTTTTTTGAAAATCTGCCTCTTCTGACATCACAAGTAGCTTGTAATGGCGAATCACACTCACACCTGTGCCCTACTACGAACCACGCTGAACATACCCAGGCTTTCTTGAGAAAACCTGGATCGACAGAGACACAACTCGCAATCAGAGTTAAATGGTACTACAACGCTCACTTAGGATTCGATTAGTCGAGCCAGGTTTTCCTCTTTCGGTTCAATGTGTGTTAACGTGAAGGGGGCGTTTATCGCGTCATTTTACTCACCTTTACAAACTGGATAGATCAAGAGCAGTCTATTTCACTCAAGAGGAACAGATAGTCATAATTAAGTCCTATTAGGAGTTAAAAAATCAGATAACAGCTAGGGGCAACACAGTTGCACATAATAAGGCTTGGAAGGCGCGCTGGCAAAAAATAGCCCATTGTGTAAATTCGTATAAGTGAAAAGATTCTTCATATTGTCCATAAAATAACTATGCCAAATGCACAATTGTTCGCCGTTAATCCCAATAGAGTGATGATAATTTCGAAATGCATAAGCAACGTCCAACCTGCCTTATTCTATAATTTATGAAATTCAATTTAAATACACCCTATGTAAGAAATGTATCGCTTGTTTTCCACCTCCTCCGCCAGCACGGCCTTGAAAACATGGGTTAAAGTTGCAATAAGCACAAAAAATTACTTCCATAACCTTTTGTGATTAAGTATTCAATATGACATAAGAATTGGGACTTTTTAAGCTTCACATAAAGGCGCATCACGTGGGAGACGATCCCCGCACGCAGAAAGTCAAGACTGACGCGCTACCAACACTCTACCACTCTCTCACGGAGACACACTGCGCAACAGTGAGGATTGTTTACATAAAGTCCAACAAGGACTATCAAATAGTGAATACCCTCTGATGAGAACCTGTTTCTTTCATGAAGAATATTCTCAGGCAATGCCAAGGGATCGGTCCCGAAAGACAGATCCCGAGTCTCTGTCGCAGAGACTCTTTACGATACGGGCTCCGAGGTCAACGGGAACACCCACACATTGGTGACGACATTGTCAAAGGAGGGGCTAGGAAGCTGCGCATGCCGATGTAACCCGATAGACTTAGCTGAGAACCTGCTCCAGACTCATTTATAACCGTTGCGTACGCACAAAACGGGGCTGAAATTGGCGTACGTGACTTTCCACGCCAAGGTTGTGATCTATAAAAAACCAACTTGACGGGAAAATGTGCGCAGCCCTAAGCAAACTCTGACGCATGGTTTGGAGGAAAAGGAGAATTGGCGACACAGATGGTGTGGTGGTGAACTGAAGTCAGACCGAAGAATTGTTAGAGTGAGAAGAACGATTATGTTTTATCATCGCCCTTCATAATTTAATTTCAACCCGTATCATGCGTTAAATCCTAATCAGAATAAATTAAGTCAACTGCGTTATTTCTCAGTTATAACTCCAGAAACATCTCCTTAGAATAGAAATTAAAAAAAAAATCTCTATATTTAATCCCGTCACTCCATACTGTCCACTGACAGCGCGACTGCATGGAATAAAGCATCTGTCCAACATGTGTCAATAACATTAATATTTTTATGTGACACTGTAAACACATAATCAAATGTCAATTCAATCCCAAGTGTGGAAAACCAAGCCACACTCCTCATCACAATCGTTGTCCGTTACTCTTGATGCTTTTCATGACAAATCAGGCATTAAAAAGGGGTTATGTTCAAGAACATTTTACGTGGGTGATTACAAACTGATTATCCAAGGTGTTCTCGGTCAGTTTTATTACCGTAACCCTATAAATGCAGAGGTGAGCGCCGTGGTAATCCTGCACCATAGGCACTTCTGGCGGACCATGCAAATGGCAGGATTCGGAGGGAGAGGGTATTTAGGGTCCATAACGATTTATTGGTAGGCTACATAAAAATATGTAACTCTATGTAACTCTATCTTTTTTAATTCTGGGACTGTGCGCTCCGTGCTACTGACAGAGTTCACTGCTGCAGCAACATGTTGCCACTCACTCTGCTTTTTGTTGTTTGCGATCCCAATCCCGTGACCGCCGAACAAAACTACCTTTTGGGCCTCCATGTCACCCACAAGTGTCCCCACTTCAACCTCGGTGAAATTTCGCTTTTTTGCTTTTCTCAGTACTTCTGCCATTGTTTCCGACAAGACAAAATACTTGCATCTGAGTCTTTTTTATATGCAGATCGAATTCATGAGTTCATTTGCATTGACCATTTATGGTTAAAAAGGGGCGTGTACAGGGCGGAACGTGAAGCTGATTCAGCTGCGCACTCTTGTAGGCACTCTGTGATTTATAAATCAAAGATTGCGTACGGTGTGCGTACGCAGGGTTTTATAAATCTGAATATTTTTTGGCGCACGCAAAACTTGCCTTCTGGGCGTACGCACATTTTTAGTAACGATCCCACGCACAGTTTTATAAATGAGACCCCAGGTTTGGTTGAGAGCATAAGTCCCCATGGTGATACAGTTAAGCTAAAAGAGATAGACTTTCGGGTCCCAGCTAACCCAGGCTTTGAGGGCAACATACCTCGCTAACCCACTAATTGAGGTTCGTAGTATATAGGGCACTGGTGATGTAATATGTCACCTTTATAATAGTCCTGAGGCAAACCAATTCATCACATCAGTTTACCTCGCCATTGTTTAAATTCTCCTCCCTTTAGGTCATTCCAAGATTCGTGTCCCTCCTGCAAGCCAACAAGAAATGGTCAGCATTAGTTATGTTCACTATGCCTTTTATACTCCTCCTACGTCCTTGTTCACAATTGCTTTTATACTCTCCTACCTCCTCGTCCACTATGCCTCCTACCTTCTCTTACAGTATGTCTCCTACGTCCTCGTTCACTATGTCTCCTACCTCCTCGTTCACTATGTCTCCTACCTCCTCATTCACCATGTCTCCTACCTCCTCATTCACCATGTCTCCTACCTCCTTGTTCACTGTCTCCTACGTCCTCGTTCTCTAGGCCTCCTACCTCCTCATTCACTCTGCATTTCATCCTCTTCTACCTCCTCATTCACTGTCTCCTACGTCCTCGTTCACTATGTCTCCTACGTCCTCGTTCTCTAGGCCTCCTACTTCCTCGTTCACTATGCCTCCTACCTCCTCATTCACTCTGCATTTCATCCTCTTCTACCTCCTCATTCACTATGTCTCCTACGTCCTCGTTCACTATGTCTCCTACATCCTTGTTCACTAAGTCTCCTACCTCCTCGTTCACTTTGTCTCCTACCTCCTCGTTCACTATGTCTCCTACCTCCTCGTTCACCATGTCTCCTACCTCCTCGTCCCAGCACCATCCAGGGCTCCGCCCCCAAGTCCCGGCACTTCCTGTACGTGGACGACGTCATCGAGGCCTTCCTATTGGTCCTCGCCCAGGGGGCGGTGGGCGGAGTCTACAACATGGGCGTCGGCCATGAGGTGCCCATCCTCCAGCTGGCCAGGGAGCTGGTCACGATGGTACGACCCCTTAGCCTTACTGGTTACCATGGTAACCAACAGGGAGCTAGTCACGATGGTACGACCCCTTAGCCTTACTGGTTACCTTGGTAACCATCTCGTTCACTAGCAGGGCTCCAGAGTGCGCCTAATTCGGGCGCACATACGCCTAGAATTCGGGGTAGTGCGACCAAATATTTTATTTGGGCGCACCGGTGCGACTGAAAATCTATCTGGTATATTATTATTATTATTTTTTACAGAGCAGTCTATTCATAATATTGTAATAACCACGGAAGAGGCAGTGAATGAAGTATTGATTAGACAGTGATTTATTCGATTCCTAATAAACCGTTGGAACACGCAAGACCGGTAACAATAGCAACGCCGGTAAACAAACCCGCGAAGCCCAATCCAGGGGCCTGTACTACGAAGCTCGATTAGAGGGTTAGCGAGGTATGGTGAGCTGAAAGCCTGGGTTAGCTGTACCATGAAAGTCGATCTCTTTAAGCGTCGCTGTATCACCATTGGTGACTGACGCTCGCAACCAAACCAGGTCGGGAGCAGCTTTTCAGCGAGTCTACCCGGAGATCGGCTACTTATATCGGCGTGCGCAGCTTCCTAGCCCCTCCTCCGATAATGGCGTCACCATTTGTGGGTGTTCCCATGGACCTCGGCGCACTTATCGTACAGGCGTCTCTCCGGAGACAGAGGGTTTTCGGGACAGAACCGATCCCTTGGCATTGTCTGACGATCTTTATGAGAGATACAGATTCGGCATTTATTTAATGGTCAAAATATTATTAATCAATGGCGTAAATATCGACGTTGCCACCGGTGCAGCTGCCCGGTTGCCCCCCCCCCCCCCCCCCCCCCCGTCAACAACTGAGCGCAAGGCAGGCACGGTCCAACGCCCCCCCCCCCCCCTCAACAACTCAAAACTTGGGTGCACCGATAAATAAGTGCTGGTGCACCCAAATTAAAAATTTAGGCGCACCAGTGCACCCAAGGAAAAAGTTAGTCTGGAGCCCTGACTAGGCTTCCTACGTCCTCGTTCACTCTGTCTCCTACAACCTCGTTCACTATTCTTTTTTTACTCTCATACGTCCTCGTTCACTATGTCTCCTACGTCCTACCAAATCATTCTACCAGCCTACCCAGTGGACCGTAGAAAACGTTGCATCTAGGCGGACACGCTCACTTGTGATGTCAGAAGAGGCTAATCCCACTCACAGCTGGTGGTGTAATATGTCCCCTTTAAAACTGGAAAACTGTCGGAAAAAAGAGAATCCAACCGAGCTTAACGTTGCGATACCTTGACGTGTCTCGTAGTATGACACCCGAGATGGCATCAACATGAGGTCTTTAAACTGTGTTTCAGATTCAGGATGTTCCGGAAACGCAACTGAGCGACTGGCTTGACTTTGTGCCCGACAGGTATGTATAATGAAAGAGCATACTTTTGTAATTTATAATTCTAATTGTTTATACCGTCCGTTTTTGTTTTCCCTGTTTGTTCTGTTTTGTCCTTACTTCAGCATGTACCTTAGCATTTACTTTAGCGTATATTTTTGTTTGCATTCGTACTTTCTGTTCTTATTGTATTTCTTTATAGTCTTTTTCCACTCGAATCGAAAAAGTCATTACACACAAAATGACACATCTATTCAAACTAGGGCTGTGCAATTAATAGGATTTGATCGCAATTTCTTGGTCACACAAACTAATTCAATTATGTAATAAATATAAAACGTAAAAGTATATTATATTCATTAAATGTTTTATAGAAATTGCAGAAAAGCTGGATACATCTATGTACAGTATTTTTATTCTTAAGGGGTAATTTCAAAGTGTTATCGGAGAGAAATGCTGAATAAATGCAATTTTGAACAATCAGGTTTTAACAAAAATAATCGTTTTCCATAACCGGGCAGCCTTAATTAAAACACATATCAAAGTTGGCTAATAAACGCTCGGAAAGACTCAGGATTGTCGGGTGGAGGTCTGAACCCCTTCATTCCCTGGTTTGTGTATTTTTTTACTTCCTAACCGTGCATACATAGTCAATGCAAAGATGCAAATAGAAGCCTTGAATGGCGGGCGATGCAATACTTCCATACATATGGTTAGCCACATAGCATAATTGCCTTAGTCATATTTTGGCCAAATTGTGATATCTAAACAAACCCTACTCCTGATTCACTGTGCCTCATTGGCTATATCCTTAGCCAAGCAGACTATTACTTAATCCCATGGCATAATGTATATATGACTCCTTTAGTTAGGAAAGAATATTCATTCAAACTTTACCCTGAGCTGCATATATGTATGTAGTTTTTCACCTGTATATTTGCACACTTTTTGATCGCATTTCTTTATTTATCTGTCATTCTATGCAGTGGCAGAGCTAGTATGTTGTATTCCTATCTATGAGTAACAGCTACTTATGCACACGGACCATCCATACAACTTTCCTTTTCCACCGTGGCTATGTACTTTATGTATGTAGATATGTGTTGTATTCTGTGTATGTATGCTGGCTGCTGAAACACCTACATTTCCCTGCTGGGATGAATGAAGGATATCTAATCTTACCTTATAATTCGCAAAGTCAAATAGATGACCTGGGCAGAAAGCGATTATGGAAAGTAAACCGCACTCCGATTGGCTTAGGTTCTAACCAATGGGGCGCAGTGAATCAGCAGCGTTAGCAGTTAGGTTAGATGTCACACACATTCACACTGACCTGTGACCTCCCCGACCAGGCCGCGGCTGGAGCTCCGCTACCCAATGAGCAGCGAGAAGCTCCGGGGGCTGGGCTGGAGGCCGAGGGTCCCCTGGACGGAGGGGCTCCGCAGGACAGGTAACTCACAGGTCAAAGGTCACCAGGAGGTCAGGTAACAGGTCAAAGGTCACCAGGACCCCCTCCATCCTAATAGTCTAGTCCCACTTTTGGTTGACTGTGGCAATAGTGTTGAATAGCTCCCTTCTTGAGACACACCCGACTATGGGAAGAGAGATGGATTGATTTATAGTCGAGCTGGGATTGTTTTTCAATGGTGGCTCGGTTACAGCAGCAACGCATAATACCACGTCTGAGTACCGGACAAGGGCATTCATACTGTGGGCCATCGTGGATCTCTGTCGGCTTTTAAAATGTTGTTTCGTCTCCTCTCTCTTCCAGTCGAGTGGTACAAAAGCAACCCAGACTTCTGGCCGGGCGAGTCCGAAGACCGCGGGAACGGGACCGGCATGATCACCTCTGATTCATGATTCAGTGTTTCTTACTTCATCAGAAGGAAGATGAGCTTTATCTGACTCAACTCAAAAAAGCAGCAAGTTCGATTCTACATGTGTTTTTACCAAGTCATTCAAGAAAGGGTTTTTATATTTATACATTTTTCCAAAGGCGATATATTATACCACCAGATGTGAGTGAGACCAGGTCCGAACCTCCTGGAAACTGACTTATGAAGTCGGCAAGATATCTAGGCGGACACGCCCACTTGTGATGTCAGAAGAGTCCGATCACACTCATAACAAACAATACGGTTCGTCACCTTTAAGGAATTCACAGATGCTTTGTAGTTCAAACTGAACATTTTACTTTTGGGCCAAAACCTTGGGGCCAGTTTTATCTGAATAATTGCCCGACGGGAACTTATAAAGAATACAAAGAAATGTCTGGGTTTTGATTCAAATCGTTTGATTACATTGTAAAGACTATTTTTGTACTGTAAAATATTTGCATTCCGTTTGTGGTTGACAAAAATAAACACAAAATTAATAACTGACAGAATTGATCGTTATGTGACGAACTTGATAGAAAAAAGACAAACCCATACGTTACATTTTCAAAACCAAACCTTTAATTATAAAATGATGATAAAACACGCACATATTTAAGTGTTGCACAGAGGGCTAAACTAATACATCAAGCACTAATCTACGAAGGGGGCGCTTGTTTTGGTGGCCTGTGCCTCCCTGGAGGCGGGCAAGTCTGATCGACTGACATTTATAAATATTAAAAGGTGACATATTACACCACCAGGTGTGAGTGATGGACACACTCAAAACATGGAACAGCTTTAGGTTGAGGGTTTTAATTGAGCACGCCTCGCAAAATGAATCCTTGTCTTTGTTTGCTATCCTGCTGTAGTGTCTTTGCAATTTTTTCATTTGTGTATTTGTCAGTGCACATTACATACACAATTATCACAGTCCATGCCCTAACATTTTGTGTAGATGTGTTGCATAGGTTTCAAGCCAGTTGGCTAATTTGTAACCCCAGTACCCGGTCAGGCAAACCTAATAGATACTCCAAATATAATTTTTCAAAGAACTACATAGTAGTGCGAGTTAGTCATGCAGCCGATGTCACGATCAACATTTCAGATTATATCCGGTTGAAGTATCGGTGTTTGCTATCTGGCTGTAGTTACTGATGTAGTTTGTGTGTTCTCTATTCTACTTTAGTTTGTGTGTTTGCTATCCTTAGATAGTTTAGATGCTGGCTATCCGGCTGTAGTTACTTGTCGAGTTCCCGTAGACTTCGCCCAACCCCCGGCCTTAACATGAGCGAACACCAACACACGAAAGGCCCCCAAAAAAGATGCAAATGACATCAAAGTATCAACAGATCCACATGTTTATTTATTTGTGTTACAAAGACTATAAAGATCGCCACTTGCCAGACATTCACAAGAGTGTAGGGGAAGGAAAAAAAAAACAGCAACTCAAATGAACCAAAAAATTAAAATGGAAATAACTGGAGAGAATCTGGACATTGTTTTTTCGTACGGTTATGTTTTGTCTTTTTTTTTGGTTTATTTTATGTTTTTTATTTTTTTTCTCATTTACCATTTTTGATCTTAACGTTTTGTTTTTATTTTATTAATCCAAACCTTGGCATTGTTGGTTTCCGATTTTTTTAGTTCGCCGATTTAAAGACGGTTGATTCCAGCAGATCAGAATTTGTTGGCAATGACAGCCTGTTACGCGAACAGGCTTACAGATCCGATAGAGAGTCCAATATGACTTTAAAGGCAACTTCTGTAGGATTTTCTCCAAACGCATCGCTGTCGATACTGACCGCCGAGCTGTTGGTGCTAGAATTCGGATCCCGTGAGCCGCTTCCCCAAAAAGCAGATTTATCGGAAAGCCTTTTGAGCGATTGAAATTTAAATTTCTGCCCGTCATCGAGAAGAAATAAAATAAAATTGAAATCGGAAAAATTTGAGAACTTTTACAACTTTTTTAAAAGAGACAACGTGAAAAATAAGCGGTTCACTTGGGACCGATTCGTCTAACATCAACACTTTCAACAAAATGTCCTCTGGCTCGCGGAATTCCTTCAAACGGGAATTCCTGCTATCTTGCCAGAGGAACGTCGCGGCAAAAAACAGCGATGAATGAAACGAGAAATTCCTACACGTCGCTTCTTTAACATTTAAAAAGCTCACACTACCCGAGAAAAATAGAAATTTCCACTCACACGATCCACGATATTTCGACATTCAACTGCCAGTGTTTTGTTTAACTGTCTTTTGGTCAAGTGACTTTCAATATCATTTTTTTTTTTTATTAGGCTTATAAAAATAAATATTTCTCAAAAATGCTTGATAAATTACACAAACTAGCAGCAGAAGTAGATTCTAGGTCTTTGTTGTTGTGTGCAAATATGCTAATTTCCTCTGTAACTGTCCATCATGAACCCCTTCCTGTGACCCCCCCCCGGCTGCCTCGGCTGAAAACCCCCGTCCCCCACACACTGTTTCGTTCAACACACACTCTGTAGTTGAACACACACACACACACACACACACTTCCTCACTCAATCACCCTGTGACTTCAATAAAACAAACGCACACAGTAGTGGTCGTTGTCTTAAGACACGCACACACACACACACACACACTCTCCCCTGAGGGCGCAAAGGGAATGCCCTCGAGAAAATGTCTGCTGAACGTTAAAGCTGAATGTACAAACCTAAATAAGTATCGTGTCGCAGCGCATCAGAAAATCAGGGGTGGATTTAAAAGTTCCATCAACCACATGTAAATTGGGGCGGCTGGTGTGGGGGGGGGGTGTTAGGGGACGACCGCTAACCGCTGGGCTACCAGAAGCGTAGCACCTTGAATGTGTACGGCTATGGAGAACCCCGCTGTGTACAGGATTATGACTGTGAAAGGCCAACCCTGCCGTGTTTGACTATGTGACTGGAAACCGCTGTGTGTAGGACTGTGCGGACAGTGCAGGGAGCAGGACTATAGAACGACCGTGTGCAGGGATATAAAACCAGGGGGGTGAGGAGGGGGCCAACGGAGACCACCGCTGGTGTGGGGGAACACCGCTGTTTAACTGGGGGACGTCTAATCAGGACCCCCTGCTGGGAAAGGGGCGTCACCAAATTGAATGCGTCAAACGTTGGGGAAAAACGTTCGGGGTTGATAGATCCCGTGAACGACCTCCTCCGGAGATAAAGGTGTGGGGACTTCCCCTCTCGGAGTGGAGGGGAGAGTGGGGAGAGGGGAGAGCGTTGGTCGTGGCGCATGTACAAAATTATCTATTTACAAATCTGCTTGTGTGTGCTACGACGTCGTCTTCATGGTCCGAGTTCATGGGGTATACCGGCTGTTCTTGAACTTCACAGGGTCCTCGTTACTGACTCGGGGGGGGGGGGGGGGCAGCATGCCTTGCCGGGGGCTCAGGTGGAAGATGTTGGAATTCGATAAGATCAAGGCACTGCGCAGGTCTCACAGTAAGTATGGGGTTCGTTCAGACACAATCCTAGCCGTGTAAACCCAGGAGAAGGCCCCCTGTGTTGAAAACAGAAATCTTGCTAATAAAAAGGGGGAGTGTCCGAAGAATCAGTGGTCTGCTCCGAAAGGTCATTGTGTTGTGTTGCTACTCAAGGCGGAGGGTGGGGGGCTGGGGGGAGGTCAACTTTTAACGGCTCGTTCCATTATGGGCCCCGTCATGTCACCGCAGGGAGCAGGGTTCACTCCGTTCTGTTAGGACCTACGACTTTACGGAATCTGTCGAGGCGTAAAAGTCTACGTCTTTTCAGAATCCGTCCACGCGTAAAACTCCACGACTTCACGGAATCTTCTGAGGAAACAACTCTACGTTCTTTACGGAATGCTTCTTTTAACTGAATGCTCCTTGCCGGCACGTTGAGGTGCAAAGAGAACCGCTCACAACATCCCCTTGTAACAAATACAAAAACAACGCACACTGATGCCTAAAAAGCATGTGGGCTAGTACACCCTCAGCTCATATGCTATCCTCAAATACCTTATTTTAAATGTAGAAAAAAATGAACATCAGCAACAAAATGGTCACGAACTGCCAGCAGGTATAAAAACCGATTTATTTTTCTTCGCATTTGGGTCCAACTGAGAACTGTCTGGATTTTTGGCACTCAACCAATTTTAAGACTTTCCAACATAAAATCCAATCGTCTAAACGGTGGGGAGACAAAACAACATTTGGTGTCATGTAACAGATGCTGCCACAGTACTCTGCTTTCTAATCGTATTGAGGGGAAACGGATCCAGTTGTCCCATTGTAAGGGAAACTGATATATTTCTGACAAACGATTTCCCGAAGCAACCTAAAAGCCAGTGGCCAACGTTGCCACAAAACACAGCCAGAGACGCCCTGAACTCGCAGGCAAGACCCCGAACACATCACTGAGCAGAAGCGTTACCACGTAAAAAAAACACCTCCCTAGTTGCTCAAGGTCCAGAAGAGTCCACTGCCTAGAGTTGAGTTCCCAGATGAGATCATATTAATGCCCTCGCCACTGACTTGATTCAAGAGATTCCACAGGGATGCCCTCCCTCGAGTTGTGAGGGGTTTTGAGGTCTTCTCAGGTATTCAATGCTCTAACCATGGCCTAAAGACTATAGAGGGGCTCTGAACAAAAAAAAATCCAATTCAATTAAAACAATACCAGCGAAACTTTGTCCCGTTTGACAGTTCTAATTACACGTGGGTGTGTGGTTCTTCAGTTTCTTAACAATGCAAACCAGCCATCCTAGGAATCTAATAATAACTTGAGAAAAACGATTGAAATCACTATTGCTGTTGATTATTCTGGCGTGTACATGACCTCTCGTTGAAACTCTAATAAATTAAATATTTTGTAAGGCTGCCTCGTTTTTACAGCTTACGTCTGTCGGGGGGAGTGAAAATCGATGTTTAAAAAAAAAAGATGGAGTACACAACAATTGAGAAAGAGACCTGAATTAGCTAAATAAAAGCCTGTAGAGGAATATTTCATTTCTGCTAAACTGCAGAATTTTATGTTTACTTCTTGACCAAAAAACAATAACACTTGCATACGTTAACTTGCCTTGTTTGTCTCTCAAAGCCGATGTGCAAAAAATTAAGGGAAGTAGAACGACAGGACCTCGCGTGTGTTACCAGCAAAGAATCTTCCTCACTGGCACTATTTAATAAGGGAAAATACCCCCTTTTTTAACATTTGATTTTGTAAAACTAAATCCTTCTTTGACCCGAGGAAAACAAGGAACAAATGTGTCGCAAAACAAGATTCACCAAAAACGGTACGCATCTCATTTGCAGACATTTGCACATATTTACCACAGATGTCGTAAATCCTAAATCACGTACGAGAATAGGAGCGTCTCAACCCCCGAATACCCGAAAAACGAGGCCCTGTTTAAAAAAAATATAAATAAATACAAAATGTACGTTGTTTTAATTTTTAAACTCAAATCGTACAGACTGTACATTTTGACTTCTGCTGCTCGGAAAAAAAAACATTTTAGAAGCGGGAATGGACTTCGTGTCGGGGTTAAGGAGACTAAAACCTAGCCTCCGATATATCGCCCGGACAGAACTAGCTTGGCTTCCCGGGCGTGACGCTCAGACGTTTAACTCGACTTCTATACAAAGCCGATGCTTTACCTCGACTTCTATACAAAGCCGATGCTAGTGGTGTCCAGCGCCACTGGCTAGTGATGCCCCGTTGTACGACGCCCACCCCCCCCAAAACACGCCCATCCCCCACTCGACTTTTTATCACCTCCAGGGAACCAAATGGATAAACTTCGAACGGCTTGTTTTTTTAGAGAAGACTTCTTCATACTAGACTCTCCAGGATAGAGTGAGCGAGAAATAAATTGAACTCTTTTGAAATTATTTGCTTTGTGTGTACCCCTTTGAAATAGGTGACTTTTGGCGGACGAGGGGCTTCTTTAAAACATCGACAGCGGAAATAGGTTTTCCCGTCTGCAGTCGTTGCGACAAAGGATCAGTTTCCCAAAGCCAATCGGGCGCCACTGAGCTCTCCCGCGGACCGAACATTCGGACACTCGTTTTCAATTTTCGGCTGGTAGCAATGCGGGTTCCACCACTTCCATTTCTGGGGGTCAAAAGGTCGGTAAACCCAGTGCACAGCTTCACATTGTGTCTGCACATCCAATTCGTTTTTTCAGAGAAAATAATCGTAACTGTTTTTTCCAAAAATGTAATCCATATCTTTTTTTTTTTTTTTGATTTAGTGGTCGGAATGGCTTTGGGAAACCCAGATGGTGCCCCCCTGAACCCCCAGAGCTCACGGTGTGACACTTAGGTCACCTCGAAACAGGGCGTGCCTTCCCAAAAGCATGTTACCCCTCTGCCGTCGCCTCAACTGTCCCGCAACCAGTACCTTTCGTGGAAAATGTCGTAAAATTAAAAGATACACCGGCTGTTGCGATGCTGTGACATGTCCTGCGTTTAACATGAACACATTGACGCCTTTTCATCAATTGGTTGTTTTGCTTCACACAAACTTCGGATGCAATCTTGGCATCCCCGAAAGCAGGATGCAGCGCGTGGCATTTGATATTTCAATTTCAAACACACACACACAGACTGGTACTGGGCCTTCGCCGACGCGGGTTGAACACAGCGACGCAGATAAGATGCTTTTGGGATTCGGCGTGTCAATAAAACCCTGCGATTGACTTCTATAGACGAACGATTTTTTAGGTTGTTTGCCAAGGTTTGATTTAGTTCTAGTTGGGTTTTTCCTTCCAAATAGAAATCCACAAAACATGTTCACCAAAACATGATATTAAAGACATATTTGAGTCACAGCGGGCTAAAAAGTTGGTCGCCGGTTTTATACACATATATATATTTATTTATATTGATATATATATGTATATTCAGGTAATTAAAACAAAGAAACACAATTGCAGGAGATACCGTTCTGATTCTCGGAGGCACAGTACACTAACAAATGCTCCATTGTTTTTTGCAGCAAAGAGAAAAATGCATTTCTGAGCGGGTGGAATTTAAAAGTGCACAAGTTCACGACTTTACCACAGTTTGTCGTCGAGAAACAACCATCGTGTCTCGCCGGCACACCTGTCAATCAAATTTCTGCCTTTCTATCCAAAAAAAATGAAAACTCTGCTAGGATACTCTGACTGTCTGTCTATCTGTCGCATGGCCATGAGAAGACGGCCAGTTTCATGGGATCGCTTGAACGACGAAAACACTGAAAGCTCTCTTTTAAACGCTGTGTGACGACTACTGGTGGCTGGGCTGGGTGACCTATGAAAACAGCCATGCCAGTGCACACACGGTCACACATCGACACTTAAAAAGAACTCAAGTCCAGGGGGGAGGGAGGGGGGGATCTGGCGTCATGCCTTTGAATGCCGAGCCGTGGATTAAGGGAGTTAAGTTAGTGTGGATCTGGGAAACACAGGCTGGTCATACGCTGAAGTCAGGGGAGGGGGGAGGCGGTGAGTGACAGCTACATAGAGGGGGGGGGGGGGGGGGGGGGTGAGCACTACGGCGGTCACCGCAACCCAAAGGTCGATGAACTTGAGGTCATACCTCCCTCCCGCAGTGTGATTCCCCCTGAGCGATTTTTAAGGGGAAACTAAGGCTTAAAGGGGGAAACTGAGTTTTTATTATCGTTTTATTTTTTTTTAACTCGACGACTCAAGACTCTCCGTTTCTAATCCCCAGCGTTAAGGGGGAGCTTTGCGTTCGTCACGGTGATGATGAACCAAAGTGCACTAGAAGCTGAGGGGGTGGGGGTTTAGGGGGCGGGGCTAGCAAGCGATCAAAGACACAAAGTCCCATGAAAAACAACTGACTATTGTGTGGGATCCGTTTAGGGCTGTGGACTCTGTAATGGGAGGAGGTGGAGGGGATGCTGGACGAGGAAGAGGATCTAAAAGGGGGGGGCACAACATTTCCGCACGGGGGGGCATGCTGTGGAACGAAAACAAATAAACCACTAGGGGAGGGTACGGTGAGAGTAAGAGAAGGACGACGATAGACAAAGGGGGAGGGGTGAAGGGTCATTTGGGGGAGGGG
Source organism: Gadus chalcogrammus (assembly GCF_026213295.1). Lineage (NCBI taxonomy): Eukaryota > Metazoa > Chordata > Actinopteri > Gadiformes > Gadidae > Gadus > Gadus chalcogrammus. The sequence goes on from NC_079418.1 coordinate 9,283,728, forward strand.
TTTAGTTGCCCCACCAGTCCACCTGGGAGTGGGAGTAGTTGCCCCCGTAGCCGTCGCTGCTGTAGAAGTTCCCGAAGCCCCCTATGGAAGAAAGAGAACACACACACACACACACATGTTAGGACCACAACCAGTAAGGTGGAAAACACCTCTGCACAGACTGACCTGATCCATGCCTCCTCCCGTACCCCCATCGCCCCTTCTCCTCCCAAAAAGACCCATCTTACGCACTTATTGTGTGTTTGTACGACCTGGCACTGAATGTACACACTTATTGTGTGTTTGTACGTCCTGGCACTTAATGTACACACTTATTGTATGTCACTTAGTTATTATTGTACTTAGTTGCGTTGCATGTTACCTTATCTATGTTGTGTACGGTGTATGGGTTAACCTAGTGATTGTTAGTGCTTGGCACTTGGTTCTATGAACATCCTTAATGTACCGACAGATATGTTTCTCTTTCTCCTGACAAATGTACTTATTGTAAGTCTCTTTGGATGTAGGCATCAGCTAAACACCTTAAAGGTGACATATTATACCACCAGGTGTGAGTGTAATCGGCCGTTACAAGCCGATTTGGAAACCTGCCTCTTCTGACACCACAAGTGGGCGTGTCCACCTAGATGTGCACTGGATAGATCAGTCTACCAGCCTACCCAGTGGACTGTAGCAAACTCTGCTCATCTATCAGTCATAGATTGATGACGGTTAATGTAATTTGTCACCTTTAAATGAAGATGTGAATCCTTGTACTTACCTCCTCCGAATCCGCGGTTCCCTCCGTGCACCGATTGGTTGCGGCCGCCGCCGCGACCACCAAAGCCCCCGGGGTTACTAGCGGCGCTGGTCTGGCGGTAGTCCCTGGCGGCGAACCCACCGGAGAACCTGGGGGAGAGAACCGACACTTAGCCGGAGAACCAGGGGGACAGAACACTTAACCCAATCCACCAGAGAAAGTGGCCATCAGAACCAACACTTAACCCAATCCACCAGAGAAAGTGGCCATCAGAACCAACACTTAACCCAATCCACCAGAGAAAGTGGCCATCAGAACCAACACTTAACCCAATCCACCAGAGAAAGTGGCCATCAGAACCAACACTTAATCCAATCCACCAGAGAAAGTGGCCATCAAAACTAGGGCCCGACCGATTCATCGGCCTGCCGATTTAATCGGCCGATTATAGCCTTTCTGAAAATAATCGGCCACGGCCAAAAAGACGCAGATTACAACCGATTTTTTATTTTATTTTTTTTAAATGTTATTGCGCTTAGTATCCTGCAGATTGCGCTCCTACTCGCCTTGCTAACTAACAACTTTAGCTGGAGTAAAGAGGAGATTGAATTTTACCGTACAACATGAAAGCACGCTCGCTCGCTCAGGCAGCTGCGCGCTCACCTCACCAAAGTACACAAGACGCGTTGTTTGAGCATGTTGTGCCTGTTTTTCTTTAGGTCCCAGGCCATGTTAATTGTTATACAGTAGACTCTAACGGTGAGACCATACTGCTCAGCACGCACGTGTTAGTCACTGCTCACGAACGCAGCACATTGGGAGTTAGTTATTTATTTTACATTTTACATTACATCATTTTTTACTGTAAATGTATTCTAAAACACTCAAAGGTTCTGCATTCAATTCACATATTCGTCAAGTGTTTAAAGTATATTTAAGGTATCAAAAACTACATTTTATATGCTTTTTTTTTTTTTTTATCGGCCGATTAAAATCGTAATCGTTATTTTTCTCTGAAAATAATCGGCATCGGCACTCAAAATCAATATCGGTCGGGCCCTAATCAAAACCAACACTAAACCCAATCCACCAGAGAAAGTGGCCATCAGAACCAACACTTAACCCAATCCACCAGAGAAAGTAGCCATCAGAACCAACACCTAACCCAATCCACCAGAGAAAGTGGCCATCAGAACCAACACCTAACCCAATCCACCAGAGAAAGTGGCCATCAGAACCAACCCCTAACCCAATCCACCAGAGAAAGTGGCCATCAGAACCAACCCCTAACCCAATCCACCAGAGAAAGTGGTCATCAGAACCAACACTTAACCCAATCGACCAGAGAACATGGAACACAGAACCGATACTTAACCCCATACACCGGAGAACAGTACCAACTGCTCCGACCCACCTGGGAACCTGTCCAGCAGAACGGTAACTTGACCTATCGGAGAATACAGGCCTTTGATTAACCCAGGCATCCTAACAAAGGCTGGCGTCTGTGGGGGGATCCTGAGTGTGGTCTTAGCAGAACCACAGCGACACCATAACTTAACTCCTTAACTTGAAGTGGATGTTTATAGGTAACAATTTATCGTAAAAACGCGAAATGTCGATGACTGTAAAAAAACCTTGGTAAACGTCTATAAAGTGTTACAAACATCGGGAAGACATCCCGAACCTTTCTCCTTTCGGCGTGTACCTCTTGGAGCGCCCGCGGCCGGTGCTCTTGTGCTGGTGCTCGTAGGCGAGGCTCTCCAGCCAGGACGGCACCTCCTGCTTGGCCTCCACCAGGATGTCTAGGAGGTCCTTCGTGATGTTGCCGTTCTTGTCGTTGAAGAACGACGTTGCCAGACCTAGCGGAGGGGGAGGCACGGGATGAGGTTTTTGTTTAAAAGACGCTTCACGAGTTCGGAGATCCTTGTGAGCGATCCAAGGTTGACGATTTTTTGGACAAACATTTTTTATTTAGTTTTCTTCTAGGGCTGTCAAGCGATTAAAAAAAAATGTATCGAATGAATTACAGGCTCTGTGATTAATTAATCTAAATTAATCACATGCTTACATTTTGCGAGAAAGTATTTCAAAATAATTTAATTCAAGTAAATTATGGCAGATGAGTGATTCGAAGAATAATAGACATAATAGACTTTAAAGTTCAATGTCTCTTCTTTAAAAAGATGTCTTTCATTAACATACGGTGCATTTTAGAATCAAATTAATAACATTTCCATCTCATTCAAGAATCAACGCATCTCAGTCGAGTGCGGCTTGACGAGGCTGGTTGCTAGCGCCAGCTTCAGGGGCTGTGACAACTCGTACCTGCGAGCTTGCTGCCAAATGTTTTGCGTTGAGGTGATATTTAAGGGTTGATGAACTCCGGTGACAGGAAAATTCCTTACTACAGAGATTGCAGATAACGGTGTTCCTATCTACAGTTCCGTCGGGGAGTTGTTTAAACTTGAATTTTCCCTTCACGGGGCCGAGCAGCGTCTTCTCATCTGCCTCCATTTTGTTTCAACGCAAATGACGCACCGGGTCAAAGGGCACAATAGAAGCGCTATTAAACTGCGTTCATTTTTTAACGCGTTACTTTTTCTGTGATTAATTAATCGAAATTACCACGTTCTTTTGACGGCCCTATTTTCTTTATAATATCTTCATAAATGTTTTACAGAAATTACAGAACAGCTCGATACATTTTTTTGCAAATTACTTTTCAATTAGCGTTTTCTATGAGCTTTGGGGGGAAATTTCATAATTCGCAGTTAAGCGTGTTTCTTTAGGGGCAAAATACTGAATAAACGCATCACGTTTTCAAACTCAAAAACAATCGTGATTTCAACATTGACCGAAATAATCGTGATTAAGATAATATTTTTTTCAGGACCTGCCCGATCCGCCCATGACACTGTCGGTGGGCGATGTGACACAATACACAATCAAGCAGCACACACAAGTAGCACACACTGCATAATCAACAAACACATACACACACACACGCATCAAGCACACACACACACTACACAATCAAGCAACACAGACACAGCACACACTACACAATCAAGCAACACACAAATGCATCACACACACACACAATACACAATCTAGCAACACACGCATCACATCGACAACATTCAGCACGCGAGTATAGATGTTTCGTAGTTTACCCAGGTTCCCCACGCGGCCCGTACGCCCGATACGGTGGACGTACTCCTCGATGTCACTGGGCAGGTCGAAGTTGATGACATGCTTCACGTTGGAGATGTCCAGGCCTCGAGCTGCCACCTGCACACGGGGACGGATCGGACACAAGAAGGGGGGAGGGGGGTGGTTACTGGTACAATACGATCATTCTTTTACAATGTATAACTTGGGGCCCCCTCTCTACACCGTGTCATCACAGTCAGCCAAGGGGTCCTAGGCCTGAACAGCGCTGATGCCCCCCCAGTCGGGGGTGCTTCAGGGGCGGCCTTACCGCGGTGGCAACCAGGATGGGGCAGCGTCCGGAGCGGAACTGGTGCAGCGCCTCCTCGCGGTCGCGCTGGGACCGGTCGCCGTGGATACTGGTGCAGGCGTAGCCCTCGCGGTACAGGAAGTCCTCCAGGGCGTCGGCGCCCTTCTTGGTCTCAACGAACACCAGTGTGAGAGAGTCCTTCCCTGGGGGAGGGGGGGGGGGAGCGAGGGGATAATGACTGCACTGCATTTATTTATTATATATAAATATAAACATTCACCCGTTCATACCCATTCACGCACACATACATATACGAACACTCACACAACGACAGCGTAGTCAACCATGCTAGGCGACAGCCAGCTCGTCGGGGAGCAATCAGCTAGGAGGAGCCAGGAATCGAACTGAACTTTCGGTTATCTGCCAACCTCCTGAGCTCAAGCCGCCTTTATAGTGAGGTGTTTTGGGGCTGTGGAAAGGGGGTACTATATGTGTGTGAAGTGGCACTCAGAGGGTAGGGGGGTGGGGGGGTGGAGGCTGACGATGATCCCGGGTTCGTAAGGCTAGGGCTGGGCCATTAAACAGATTTTGATCGTGATTTCGTTTTTTCGGTTGATCGATCTACAAACTAATATAATCAAGTTAATTTTTTTTTATTATCAATATTTTTTTTAACATTCATTTGCAGGACAGCTGGATACAAATTTGTACATTCTTTTTTATTCAAAAATGTTCTATTTAACATTTTGGGTATATTTTTTGAGAGAAAATGTCAAAGTTCTTGGTTAAAGAGGGTTAAATGCTGAAAAAACGCATCATGTTTTCAAACTGAAAAGAAAATCGTTTGAATAATCGTGATTTCAACAGTGACCAAAATAATGGTGATTATGATTTTTTCCATGATCAAGCAGCGCTACGTATGGCTGAGCTATGAGCTGGACAGGGAATTAATTATTTTGCTGAATATGCAAACGTCACTACAGTTTAAATCATGTACAACATCTTGAATTGACACGTTCAGCAAGAGCTACTCATCTCAAATACTGAAACAAGATGGCTTTCAATCTCTCAGAAATTAAACAGCTAACTGATTAGTGCATTATCTGCATTTTTGATTGAAATTGAGTTATAATTAAATTAGTGCTGTCAGTTAAACGCGTTATTAAAGGCGTTAACGCAAAACAATTTTAACGGCGTTAATTTTTTATTTTTTATTCTTTGGCTCAAAACAAAGAAGCAGTAGCCTGACTGCTATGTTCAAGGCAGTATGTTTGTATGTTCATCGTTTAATTACACTATAGGCTGAGTCCTAGTTTACCTAACATAGAAGCAGTAGCCAGACTGCTATGTTCAAGGCAGTATGTTCCTATGTTCATCATTTAATTGCACTATAGGCCGAGTCCTAGTTTACCTTTGCAATTTGTAATTTTTTTTGTATCGTCCTGTTTAGATCAGCATATGCCAATGTTATCAATAAAAAAAAAAATTGCACAAGGCAAGCCGATGCACTTCTCCATGTCGATAAGAGCATTAAAATGAGAAAAAATAATGGGACATAGAAATGAAGGGATATTTAGCATATAATTTTTTTTGCGATTACTCACGATTAATCGTGAGTTAACTATGTCATTAACGTGATTAATCGCGATTAAATATTTTAATGGCTTAACAGCACTAAATTAAATATAAACTCCTTGATATCTGAATTAATTAAAGTCTTAAGAGTATCAGACTTTAATTCCGTCTTTTGTTATTTAGTGCCACATTACTATGTTAGACTTTGAGTAGACGATGGCTGGTTTAAGCAGCTACACCTGTCGGCGTCTGATTGGACTCTGGAAAGCTGCACACCAGGGCGTGCGGCATGGACATTTGCTGCACACTTACACTTCCGTTCAAAAGGTTTGTGGTCTAATGTTTTCCAAGAAAACAAACACTTTTATACAATCGTTTTCTAACATAATTGCACAATCAATTAGCCTTTTAACACAATATTTTATTTTTTAGCATTAGAACACAGGAGTGATGGTTGCTGGAAATGGGCCTCCATTTACCTATGTAGATATTCCTTTCAAAATCAGCCGTTTACAGCTATAATCCATCCTTTACCACATTAACAATGTCTAGACTTTCTGATTACTCTGTTATCTTCATTAAAACAAACAAGAAAAAAATAAGGACAGTTCTAAGTGACCCCAAACTTTTGAACGGTAGTGTACATGTGGTTCAACACATGAGGTGTGTATCTATTGAAAACATGATGTTGAACCGAGCACAATTACATCGCCATGTCACATAGATATATATACTGACTAGATATCGCATTCAGCTTCTAAGCATGTGTCAACAATCCCGCCATCTCGTCGCGGGGTAACCACCCACCTGAATGAATGCTGATGGAACTGAGGTCCTTTCACACTCAAAGTTACTCTAAAACGCTTTATTTTTAAGCAATCTTCAAGCAGGAGTTGGTTTCTGGTTAGTTTTTTTTGGGTGGTTACCCCGCGGCAAGATGGAGGCGGTATTGACGCATACGTTCCACTGAACAGCGCAGCCCAGGCAATATCTAGTCAGTCTATATATCTATGGCCATGTCAGAGGGAACACTGCCTGCGTGGACAGCCACTATGGTAGCCCAACGTGGGTGACTACTTCAGTTTCAAAATGGACATACAAAACAGGACAAGGAAAAGTGCAGCCAGGGATGGAAAGTGAGCAAGGGGGTGGGGTTGGTGTTGTGTAGAGTTTGGGGGGTGCACGGCCCCCTCCTCATGCCCCGGGGGCTACGTGGACCACACTCACAAGGTAGACCACCCAGCAGTATTCAGAGGACAACATGACCCCAGGCAGTGCATTTTGACATGGTACATCACAGGTGGTTTAGGGGAAGGGGGTATGGATAACGATGGCCTGAGCAGGCGGAAGAGAAACGAAAGCACACAACTGAAATTGTCTTCAAAACCACAATGTTTAAACCAAAATAAGATGATTCGGACGCAGGAGATGCTCAAGACAAAAAATATAAATAATAGAGTGACTCCGGGAATGGATGACAACGACCGCCCCTATGAGCAGGGGCTTCCCAAATGGTGGGGGGGGGGGGTGTACAGCAAACAAAATAAAACTTAAAGGTGACATATTACACCACCAGGTGTGAGTGTGATTAACCGCTATACAAGCCGTTTTGACATCACAAGTGGGCGCGTCCACCTTCTAGGTGGACACGCCCACTTGTGATATCAGAAGAGGACGATTTTCACAACGTCTTGTAACGGCCGATCACACTCACACCTGGTGGTGTAATACGTCACTTTTAAGAATTTGAAAGGAACGACACAAAAAAAAAAGTCAACACCTTTGACAGAGCAAGCGACTAAAGTGGGGTCACACACGGGGGCGCGGCGACAAAGTGAGTGGAGGACTCTTAAGGGACTCGTTAAGGGGTAAATGGCGTCCGGGGGGGTGGGGGGGGTCACGCCGTTGGAAAAGCCACCGTCTCCAAAATGTGGAGAGAGTGCAGTGTGTCGTCCCACGGGTAAAACCGGTGTGCGACCCCTTGAGACGAAATAAAAAACAACTTAAAAACAAGCTAACTTAAAAAAAAATAAACTTTACAATTAAAAACGATTTAAGTATGGAATGGAAGGGAGGAGGAGAGAAGAAAAACTGTGGGGCAGGGGGCGCTTACCGGGCTTTTCTATGGTCTCTCCTGTATTGTCCTGTATCTCGCTGGGGATCACTTAGAGAACAAAACCATCCACATGTCAAACCACACCAGCACACCAATACTGTAATACACTAGGTGGAGGGGGGATGCAGCAGGGAAATCTCTACAGTAATACACCATGCAGGGCGAGGAGACCACTGTGCTTGCGAGCGGACGAACGTGACCTGCATCTCGGGGTACCGCGTTTTCCGATTTATTTCTGCCTTTTATTTTTATTGTTTTTCTGCATTCTGTCTTAGCCGATTTCTTTTTTCTTTAATAAAACCTTTGCAGAGATATGTACACAACAAAAGGCAAGCCTCTGTTTGAAAACGCTGCTACTGAGTTAATGATTGGATGAACTTCTAGCACAGTGCTACGGTCCGAGCTGGGCGAGTGAGCAAGTTGAATATTTGAGGGGACGTTACCGAATGTTCCATTTGATATTTACGTGTTGTTTTAAATGACGAACATCATTTGATAAGCATTCCCTGTAGCATTACAGGCTATTGTAATGAATAGTTTTGCTTCCCTGATAATTATGGTCAATGTGGACGCAACAGCAAAACTAAATTAGCAACATTGACCTAATATGCTTTGCTACAAAATGCCTAGAGATTAACTAACCCAGCAAGGGTTATTCCCCGAAAAATGCCTTGCTCAAGGGCTGCTGGGTGATCAATTCCTTAGGATGTATGCATTGTGGTTAGAGTCCATCTGAAGACCTTTTAATTAGTAAATAAGATTAGAATATATAGAGGAAATATTTCTTGAGGCCTTAATTTAAAAAAATCCAATCACTAAGAGATTGTTCTTTACAAGACTCGACTAATTCGCCAACTAACTAAGAGCCATCGCTTAGTGAATGTGATAGCTCTTGGTTAGTTAGCTAGTAAGCTCTTCCCCAGACACGCACAACTAGGAGAACAAACTAGCTGGCTACCCTAATCCTAGGAGGACTAGCTGACTAACTATCGGTGATAGGGTTAGTTTAACCCTATGAGCAAAAGCTTACTAACCAACTTCTATCAGTTACAGGGTTAGTTTGACTGAACTCTGTATACTCTCTGAATCCCGAGTGGGACCGGCCAAATGGGGACGTGCCTCGGTGAAACGCAGCAAGAAAGCTGGGTTTTTTTTCCCCTCTTTGCAACTCGAACACACCATGACTTCGGCAGGGGTCGGCATTGCAAACGTTGCAGTTCAGTTCAGTTTTATTCTTTGAATTAATTTGCAGCAAGACCACACATACCACAACAATACAGTCGCAAACATTGGGGTTGTGCACGAGGAGGTTGGCCCTTGCGTACCTGTGGCGTTGAGGAGGTCGAGCAGGAAGGACCGCTTGTCGCTCTCCTCCACCCACACCACCTTCTGGGTGATGTTCTCAGAGGTGGAGCCGACCCGCCCCACCGCCAGGAAGATGTAGTCCTCGAGGAAATCCCTGGCGAGGATCTGAATCAGAGAAGCGACGTTTTAGCACACGGCCCCGCCCTCAGGTAGACGCCAAACGGACTAGAGATGTCCCGATACCATTTCTTCCGTCCCGATAATGATTCCTGAACTTGAGTATCGGCAGATACCGAGAATATACCATTGTAACTACTAGTAACACTTGTTCTTATTGAATGGTAAACGGATGAGCGATGTTCCCATACATTTTCTGCCCTCTCGATACCAACACCTAATTAAACTAGAAAATGCATCTCCTGCAGAAAATGCATAGTGCTGTAGTACAAAGTGAGGTTGAAAATATGTTTTAGTAAAGCCAAATAGATTAAGATGTAAAGAAACGCTTAAATAAAGTGGAGGGATAAGAACAGAGAATATTTTTTTGGAAACAAATAAAGTGACAGCTGAAAGAAAAGCGCAAAGCATTGCTAAAAATGCAGAAATGCAAAATTAATTGAACTGAAGAATCTGAAAGGTCAAATGCATTGAAATGCACGTGCACTTGGAAGCTGAAATCAAAAACTGACTGACGCTGAATTACATTGCCTGAAGAAGCAAAGTGCTGCAATACATTGTTACAAAAGCTGGAATAATAATCCCGTCATTATTTATTTTTTAAACCAGCTGAAATTTTATGCACTCGCCTAATGCTAATTTTTCGAGCCTAACGTTTTTAAAAGTAGTCCAATTAGGTGGGAAAAATCGCCCTATCTGGAAACGCTGCCTGAACATCGTAAAAGTAGTCAAATTAAGCAAGCAAAACTGCCCAATATGGCAACACTGCCAGGCACGCCCTCACGCTCTAACCTCAGTGTAAATCAATGAGACTGACTGAATACAAACCGACATGGAACTTAAATTGTGATTTTGACAAAAGTATAAAGGACATTTAAAATGGGAATTGAGTCACTAGGTGAAAAATTGAGGAAGGAGATAGGTCGCAAAGTTTCTCGAGAATAATAAAGAAAGAATAAAACTTAAGAACAATAGTTGAGCACTTCATGCAGCACTCGCCTAATGATACCGAATATTAGGGCAATTCATCAAATTTTGATCGTGCTTTCGATTTTTAGGTCAAATGATGACCAAACTAATAAAATCGGGTTGAAACCACACACACAGATATTTTTTGCATTCATTCAATGTTTTTTTCAGAAAAAAAAAGTGTATGTGCACATACATGTACATTCTTTTTGATTTGATCATTTTGTGTATTTGTTTTTAAGGGGACATTTCAAAGTTCTCAGTTACAAGGTGTATCTTTGTGGAGAGAAATGCTGAATAAACGCATCACGTTTTCATACTCAAAAAAAAACATTGACCAAAATAATCGGGATGGTGTTTTTCCCAACAGTGGAACAGCCCCTAGTACCTACGTACCTGGATTTCCTTGGGGAAGGTGGCGCTGAACATCATGGTCTGACGCAGGCCCTTGGAGGGCATGGTGTCCTGCTCCACGATGCGCCGGATCTGGGGCTCGAAGCCCATGTCGAGCATGCGGTCCGCCTCGTCCAGAACCAGGTAGCTTTAGGGGGAAGGGAAGGGAAGGTAAGTAGTGATCGACCGATATATCAGCCGGCCGATATTTGAGGTTTTTTTTCCTTCCGTCCTGCATGATTTACTGACAGACATTATTTTTTTTAATTGAGATATCATGGCGTCATATTTAGGCCCAATCCCATTTCTACTAGGGCTGTCACTTTTTATTCGAAGTTCGAATATTCGTTAGAAGGTGGGGTGAAAAGTTCGAATTCGAAGTGTAATTCTCCATTCGAACTGTAAAAATGCGCTATAAAGAAGAGAGCGGCGAGTGGCTTTTCCTCAATAAAGCGGCCCTCCTGGATCCCCGCTTCTCCCGGTTAGTCCACCTTTCCCCTGCACAGAAACATCTCGTGACTGAAAGCCTCTCACACGAGCTCATTGAAACGGAGACCGACACTGATCGCACACGACAGGGAGAAAAGTCCGCTGCTGCGCTGAGCGCGATGGGCAGGCTGTTTGGGGACTTATACAGCACGGCTGACAGAAGCAGCTGCAGCGGTAACGGAGAGCTGCGAGACTACTTGTAATTTTCTTTCCGTAAGGAATAAAAAGAGCAGCATGCCGTGTTGGAGGTCGGCCTCACAGATTGTTCGTTTATATAGGCTGTGTGTGCCATGGACGACATGCGCTCCGCATATCGCGCTCCGAGCAGTTATTGTTAATGCGTAAAAGACAGCCGCACTTGTGTGTCGGAGCTTCCTCTTGTTGTGTTTACAAATGTGTTATCAAAGATGTGTTTTTATCCTGTGCTGTTATGAATTCAGTAGGTATACGTGATTTCCACAAGAAATTTCCCCAAGAATTTTTTTTTTAATAGTTCTATGGGGAGGGGGGGGGGTCGAATGTATTCGAATGTATTCGAATTAATTATGGACATTCGAAATTCGTTCGAATTTCATTTTTGGAAAAAGTGACAGCCCTAATTCCTACCACTTACCCCTCCCCCTTCCCCCTTCCCCCTCCCCCTTCAAAACAAGGGGGAGGGGTAAGGGTTAGAAATGGGATTGGGCCTTATGATGTAAATTGAGGGAGCAAAAGCAGCATGGGCTCCAAATATCGGCTCAAGGAAATCGTCTGCCAGTATCGGTCATCGGCTAAGGCTGATGGAAAATAAATCGGTATCAGCCCTTAAAAATCCATATTGGTCGATCCCTAAAGGTAAGGTAACATTATTCATACCCGAATAGGGTGGATTTGGTTGCAGTTAAAAGAGTGGGCTGCTTGTACACACACACACACACACATTTTCAGATCCCTACTAAAAACGAATTTATTTTTTCTTGCATTTAACTCCATATAAACTTAATAACTCACATTTTTTTGTGCTTTAAATTGTTTTTATGTTATTTGTGTGTCTATATCTGGATAGTTGATTTGTTCAGCACTTTCGTCAACTGTTTTAAAGGGCTCTAAAAATAACTTGATTTGACGACAACACACAACATTCACGATATATCGACTGAGACAGTGACAACAGTGCTCCCGACATGGAAACAGGGATGTCCAAAAGGTGATCCATGAGTCTAGCTGAAGGACTCGCATGTCGGCGACACCCCGTCCCTCCCCTCCTACTTGTTGCACGTCCTCGCACTTAATGGTCGCACTTATTGTATGTCGTACTTAGTTATAGAACTTAGTTGTGTATCATCTTACCCTAGCTATCTTTGTTGTGTACGGGGAATGGGTTAACTTAGTGATTGTTTGTGCTTGGCACTTGGTTCTATGAATATCATTACTGCACAGACAGCGATATTTTGTTGTTTCTCTTTCCAAAGACAAATGTACTTATTGTAAGTCGCTCTAGGTAAAAGCGTCTGCTAAATTCCCCATACGTAACAGGTCTGGATACTGCATTGTCAATGGGTATTGTGTACTTGAATCGAGACGATGAACCCAAGATATAAGGGTTCCTCTGGTCTCCCCGTGTCCCTCTGGTCTCCCCGTGTCTCTAACGGTCTCCCCGTGTTCCTCTGGTCTCCCCGTGTCCCTCTGGTCTTACTTGCAGAAGTCCAGGCCGATCTTGCCCCTCTCCATCATGTCCACCAGCCGGCCGGGCGTGGCCACCAGCAGGTGACAGCCTCGCTCCAGGTCCCTGATCTGCTGCCCGATGTCGGCGCCACCGTACACCACGCAGGGACGCACCCGCGACCGGTACGAGAACTGTGGAGGGGTGCACAACGGCTCAACACACACAGGGGCAGAGAGAGCCACACAGACAGTGTGTGTGTGCGTGTGTGTGTGTGTGGACGTGTGTGCGTACGTACGTGTTTTCTGTGCACTCATTTGATATCATAGGTGGACACTGGTGAAGTGTGTGTTCATACCCGTGTTCATACCTTCATCATACATCTGCAATGTGTGTTCGTACCTTCATCCTACATCTGCAGTGTGTGTGTGTGTTCATACCTTCATCCTACATCTGCAATGTGTGTTCGTACCTTCATCCTACATCTGCAGTGTGTGTGTTCGTACCGTCATCCTACATCTACATTGTGAGTGTTCATAACTTCATCCTACATCTGCAGTGTGTGTGTGTTTATACCTTCATCCTACTTTGCTACGAGTGTGAGAGTGCTTACGTGCCTACATGTCTGCGTGTGTTCATGAACGAGAGTGTGTGCTTGCCCTCGCACTTACCTTCCTGGCCTCATCGTATATCTGCAGGGCCAGCTCTCTGGTGGGGGCTAGCACCAGGGAGATGGGATACTGCTTGCGACGCCCATATTTCCCATTGTCCTAGAAGAGAAGCCAGGTTCGTCATCAACAGTAGAAAAACAAACAAACAAAGGGTCTCGGGTAGGGCTGGACGATTTGGGGAGATAATCGAATTGTGACTGTTAGACCAGGAGTTTTCAAAGTATGAGACAGGGACATTTTCCCCAAACATTTTCCAAATCTTTGTGTTTTGAAAGATATTTTAAACATCTTTATGAACAATTTCAAACACCCGTGTGTTTTTAGTGATCTTTATTCTTTTATATGTTTTCAATATTTGTATATTATATAAAAAAAACAAAACATTAAAGCGTTTTTGAAGATATTTGTGTATATATAAGCATAGTATAGTTTGATATAATATGACTTAGTGAACGTACAGTTATGCAAACGCAAGACGCAGCTTAAAAATGAAACCTGCCTCCGCCACGCTAATGGTTAAAGCTGCGTCGGGTTTTAGTGAGCGGACCAATCACAGCCCTGGCTGCTGCGTCGCCTCGATGCAAGGTTACACTTTTCGGGAGGCGCACGTCAGGGCCTTGCGGGGTCTGCAAGGAAGGTCTGCAAGGAGGTAACGGGTCTGTAAATCCCCATGCGTTGCGTCGACGCGGAACCCTATTCAGCCCTTTAGTGAGCACGTACATACTTGCTAAATACATAGAAACATCTTCCAAACGCAAGTCACAGCATGAAACTAAACTCGTGTCCGTCAGTCAAATGTCGGCGCGTACGTCTCCCGTCGTTAGGTGGCCTTGAGTGCGTGGGGATCTCACCTGTCCTGACGCCTTAGCCGCAGCCAGTGCATCTCCTGGCCCATCCGCGAAGATCTGGCTGAGGATAGGCAACAGGAACGCAGCCGTCTTACCGGACCCTACACACCAAACAAAAATCACGTTGGGGACATTTCAGATGAGCAAAGTAAGCAGTATTTATAATAGAGGTTGACTTCAAACTGCACCAAAAGGAGGAACCGAAGTACCACTTTGACCACAAGGTGGGGCGCTATAATTCAAGACCTGTCTGTGAGACGCGCCCTCCCCCTCTCCCCCCCCCCTTATTACCAATCGGTCATATTGACCGGAGACATTTAGAATTTCCGGTCCTCATTTTTTTACGTTCAAGGACCGGTAATTACCGGACAACGGGAACTCTGACGTGTGCGTGTCTAGTGTCTACACTGTGCGTGTGCGTGTCTAGTGTCTACACTGTGCGCGTGCGTGTCTAGTGTCTACAGTGTGTGTGTGTGTGTGTGTGTGTGTCTAGTGAATACAATGTGCGTGTGTGTGTCTAGCGACTACAGGACGACAGTGTGCGTGTCTACAGTAAGCGCGTGTGTCTAGTGCCAACAGTGTGTGTGCGTGAGAGAACGTGTCTGTCTGTGACGGTGGCGTGTACCTGTCTGTGCGCAGGCCATCAGGTCTCTCTTGCTCTTAATGATGGGAATGGCGTACTTCTGCACGGGGGTCGGCCGGGTGTAGCGGGTCAGAGCGATGTTGGACATCACAATATCTCCCATCGCAATGTCCTGGAACTGCACACAAACACACCCACACCCACGGATTACATAAGGGTCACTGAGGGACCCCCATGGCTAGGATAGCCCCCCCCGTATAGGAACGGTTTAGCCCAGGGGGTAGAGCAGGGTTGACTTGTAACAGGGAGGTTGCTAGTTCCATCCCCAGACAGACAGACTTGTTCTCCGGTGGCCGAACAACTCATGTTAATGCTTGAAACACGCAGAGAGCCATCCAGGCGGATGACAAACCAAGGTAACAGACAGACAGACAAGTGAACTCACAACATTTACATTCAGGGCGTTTAGCAGACCCTTTTATCCAAAGCGACCTACAATAAGTCCATTTGTCAGAAGAAAGAGAAACAGTACACTAAGGATGTTCATAGAACCAAGTGCCAAGCACTAACAATCGCTAGGTTAACCCATTCCCCGCATGCAACAAAGATAGCTTTGAGTAGGGATGTCCCAATACCACCTTTTCACTTCAGATGCTGATTCCACAGCTTTGGCTAGCTACGGTACCGATACTACCGATAGTCCGATACTTTGTTTAGCTTTTGCACAAATTATAATAATGCAAAAATATATGGAAGCACTTTGCTCACGATTGCCAATAAGTAAAAAAAGATAAAACATCTCACTAAAGTAAAGTTGAATGGCTTAAATCAAATGAAGATTTGAACAGAGTTCAAAAGTAAGTAAACAAAGTAACATCCAAAAAAAGGTTGGAAACAGAACAGTTAAACAAATAGCTAAATGGTTAAAGTTTGAATACATTTGAGTTAATATATAGAATAGCTGAGTTGTTACAGCTGTTTGAAATGGTTGAATCAAGTGTGCGCTTGTGCATGCGTGGGTGTCATCACTTGTAGTAACCAGGAAGTCTTATTGACGTTAATCTTTCACATCTAGTTAATCGAGATAAGCTCACAAAATCATACGGCTTGTACGGTTGGAGTCTCTTTCTGGCATATAGTTTGAATAGATATCATGATTGTGAAAAAGATTGTTTACGTTAGTCTTTAGCTTCTACCGTAAGTACATTGGATATGGAAGAAGCATTAAGCCTCTAGCCATATAAACGGGCTTCCCCACACCCTAATGCCTGATATATAAATCATAGTTTCAATCGATTTATCATTTTAATAGATTAGTCGTCCGCGAAGTCCGAAATGGTTCTCTTTTGTGATCGCCAAGCTTGTGCTTGGCGATCACAACAGCTGAGATCAACCACTGTTAGCAACTCTATCAACAACAGCTGTGGTGAGCCGTGCAACAGCCAGGCTGTTTCTTCTTCACGGTTGAATTACTGCCAAACTGCTGACATGACTACAGGTAGCTCTCTTGCTCTAGCTCTCATGCGCCTAATTGGCGACTATTGTTGTCATCATGTGAAACGCTGCGCGGATCGGACCATATTTATTTCTCTCCCTCCGATCTCCGATCCAGCGTAATGGGCCAATATCGGAAACGATACCGATGCCGGGGATCGGGACATCCCTAGCTAGGGGAAGACGCAGCATGATGCTCAGTAGATTTTTAAGTGCCAGGACGTTCAACATACAATAAGTGCGTACATTAAATGCCAGGATGTACAGACATACATTAAGCGCGTATGATGGGGTTGTTTTTAGGAGTGTAAGGGAGGAGAAAGGACGGTGGGGGGGTACAGGGAGTCTTGAGTCTCTTGCGGAAGCTAGTACAGACAGACAGACAGACATGGACTCACACTCTCGATGTGATGCGGGCAGTTCTGGCCGGTGGCCTCCACAGGAATGTCGTCGTACTTCTCAAAGTTGATCCCGGTGTTGCTGCTGGAAAACAGCTCACTGGGAGGGGGAGGGGGGGGGGGGGGGAGAGAGACGGGTCACACGGTGCCTGTACTTCAGCCGGTTGGATCGCGCATGCTCAACTTTTCGCTGGGTCTGTGGAACCTTCTATGACACAAGTATGCTTGCTTGCCGACGTAACAACACAGACACCATGTTACAGACACACAGCACAACATGGACAGAGACACACAGCACAACATGGACAAAAAGACACCATGTTACAGACACACCACAACACGTACACACCACATCACAGACACACCACAACATGGACACAAAGACACAACATCACAGACACACCAGAACACGGACACAAAGACACCACTTCACAGACACACCACAACACGGAAACAAAGACACCACATCACAGACACACCACAACACAGAACACCACAACATAGACACACCACAACATGGACACAAAGACACATCACAGACAGAAAAACAGAACATTTCAGACACAAAAACTAAACAGACACAAACAGAACACATCAGACAGAACATATTTAACACAAAAACAGAACACAAAACAGTCCCTCCAGAAAAATGCGGCGTTTTTTTGTGATTTATGCGGCCAAAAATCCTTGATTATGCGGCACGTTTTCTTAAAAAATGCGATGAAATATGCGGCATATTTATGCAATTTTATGCGAAAAAATTCGGGAACTTGCAAAAAATGCGGGAACGTGCGAAAAAGAGGGGGAAAAAGTGATTCCCCCAACACCCTGTTCTCACTAGGCTATTACCTTAATGTAAAGAGTCATTTCTTATGACTTTCTATGAAAAACAAGCATACTACATCACAGAAAGTGATCTGAATATTTACAATTTACAATTTGACCTGACGAGCTGGCTGTCGCCTTGCATGGTTGACTCTGCCGTCTGTGTGTCAATGTGTGTATTAAACGATGAAAGTCGCTTTGGATAAAAGCATCTGCTAAATGCCCTAATTGTAAATTGGAATATTTAAGTTCTAGTCTTGTTTTATTTGAGACCTTAAAACATGGCTCAAACTTACAAAACATTGAGTGCAACTTCTGTAGGTTTACAAAAATAATCTGCTAAAACTTCTGTAAAAATGAATAAATAAAATATAAATAAATAAATGTTCCTGTTTTACAGAGGAAGCTTTTCAAAAGAGTAGCAAAAAAGTACAATCTTACAACTGTAAAGTTGAATCAACTCATTGAATGAAACTATAACAGTCCACTGTGAAAATGAAAACTAACTGCAGCCTCTAACACTAGCCAATCATTCCTCATCCTCCATCCCCTCTCCCTCAACGTCCAACTCTTTAACCATCCTTGCATGTTTGGCTGCGGCAGGGTAGTTTTCCAGCGTCAACTTCCGCCTGTGGTCCAACACGCAGTTGCACGGAGTGCAAAACAATTTGCCCCCACTGTCGTTTAACAATCCGGGAAACTGCTTTGCACGGTCTTTTGCACTTATCTTTGTTGGCAAATGAGACCGCTTCATCTTGCCTTCGTCACGGGGTTTGCGATGACGTTCACGTCGCGTAATTACGTCACTTCATAACGTTCCCATGGCAACAGGGGGAAATGGCTGCTTTTTTCGCGGAAATTGGCAGTTTATGCGGTGAAAGTGCGGCATATTTGAAAAAATGCGGCCCCCGCATGAATATGCAGACTTAGGCTGATTATGCGTTGAATTAGGCAATCGCATAATCACGTTTTTCTGGAGGGACTGACAAAAACAGAACACATCACAGACGCACCACATCACAGACGCACCACATCACAGACACACCACATCCCAGACACACCGCTTACGCACACCAAGAAAGAGTCACCACGAAGCACCACAACCCAGAAGCACCATGTCATAAACAGAAAGACACATCACAGACACACCATCACAGACACACTACAACACAGACCACAACAAAGACACACCACAACACACATCACATACCTTTCAAGGCGTTCGTTTTGCGGGGTTTGTTTGGACCAGTCTTCGTCGTCTCTGCTCTCCTCAACCCAGCGACTGTTGCCTCCGCCTCCACCTCCACCTCCACCGCCGCCTCCACCACCACCGCCGCCGCCGCCGAAGCCACCGCGGTCGAAACTGGCGAAACACAAACACACAATGAAAAGGGGTTTCCTTGATGAAACCGGACCAGGATTCATTCAACAAATGCTAAATGGACTGCATTTATATAGCGCTTTTTTGTAACCAGAGGCCACCCAAAGCGCTTTACATTATTGCCCCACGTTCACCAATTCACACACACATTCAAACACTGACGGCGGTGTCAGCCATGCAAGGCGACAGCCAGCTCGTTGAGAGCCGTTAGTGTTAGGCGTCACGCTCAGGGACACCTCAACACTCAGCTAGGAGGAGCCGGGGATCGAACTAGCAACCTTGCGGTTACAAGCCAAGCCGCTCTACTTCCTGAGCTACTGCATTTCTACATTTCAGAGAACTGCGTTCATGCAGGGATCGTTTCCACAAAGCTGTGAAAATGGATGGATTTATCCAACGGTTTGGTTTATATGGTGCAACACCAGCAGTAGAGTTACTCCACTCTAAATTAAAATAATGTGAAACAGCTTGCATTACCAAAAGGGCACGGTAGGGCAAGGTCAAATAAGCATTATCCGATATTTTATTCAACTATTTTATTTAGTTAGCACCGTAAATTATTCCGCGCTAACCCAAGGCCTCGTTGGCGTTTACGAATCTTTAAATCTATTGGAACATTTGATTATTTATTCTTTACATCCGTAAGAAGAAAGAGACGAGGCTTTCTGCGAGATGCACAGCTGACTTCAGACCAGTACTACTTTCACAGAGATGGAAAACATACCAGGTAACTCTGGAGGTCACACGGTAACTCCAGGGGTCACACTGCAACTCCAGGGGTCACGCGTTAACTCTGGAGGTCACATGGTAACTCCAGAGGTCACACTGTTACTCCAGGGGTCACACGGTAACTCTGGAGGTCACACGGTAACTCCAGGGGTCACACGTAACTCTGGAGGTCACACGGTAACTCCAGGGGTCAGGTGTTAACTCTGGAGGTCACACGGTGACTCCAGGGGTCAGGTGTTAACTCTGGAGGTCACACGGTGACTCCAGGGGTCAGGTGTTAACTCTGGAGGTCACACGGTGACTCCAGGGGTCAGGTGTTAACTCTGGAGGTCACACGGTGACTCCAGGGGTCAGGGGTTAACTCTGGAGGTCACACGGTGACTCCAGGGGTCAGGGGTTAACTCTGGAGGTCACACGGTAATACTACACCCCCCCTCCTACAGCCTGCTCTTGCTTACCGTCCTCTGTTTGCGTTTCCGCGGTCGTTGAAGAAGGCCGACTTGCCGCGGTTGTTACCGAAGCCTCCGCCGCCGCCGCCACCGTACACCTCCTTTACAGTGTTCCAGCCGGCGTCTGTCGGC
Source organism: Gadus chalcogrammus (assembly GCF_026213295.1). Taxonomy (NCBI): domain Eukaryota; kingdom Metazoa; phylum Chordata; class Actinopteri; order Gadiformes; family Gadidae; genus Gadus; species Gadus chalcogrammus. Next base: position 9,304,103 of record NC_079418.1, read on the forward strand.
ATGGTGACAAAGCCTTTAGTAGCTTGGCCGACGCCTCCGTTCAGAAAGACACATGTAGGTAGGTCAGCACGGAGGTTTACATTACAGGGCATTGAGGGGGCAAATCAGGGTGAACCACAGCACTCTAAATTTAAGGCGGTCGCCTAAGCAACACACGCCTGCCATCTTAACTACGACGTCAAAGAATATATAAGAAGATAACTTAAAATATATATTCTTGTTGAAGGTGTTCATTTAAAAAAGCTGCTTATTTATTAGTCATATTATTATGATATAATGTCTAGGGTTTCATTCCTAATTGTTGAACGTATTAGAGTAAGTTAGTCCAGTTAGTTACAGTCCAGTAACTTAGTTAGTCCAGATAGTTCCAGTTACAGTCCAGTTAGTTCCAGTTACAGTCTATTTAGTAAGTTAGTTCCAGTTACAATCTAGTTGGTTACAGTCTAGTAAGTTACAGTCCAGTTAATTAGTTTAGTTAGTCCAGTTACAGTCTAGTTAGTTTCAGATAGTTAGTTACTGTCGAGGCTCACCTTTATTCTCGTAGCCACCGAACGCCATGGGCTGCATGGGGTTGATGGGGCTGATGGGGTTGAAGGTGCCGCCTCCCCTGTTGCCGCGGTATCCCCCTCCGCCTCCGCTGAGGCCCCGCCCCCGCTCCATTCGCGGCGGCCCGCGGTTGAAGGTGTTAGCGCCGTTCAGCCGGTTGTCGTGATAGCCGTTCACAAAGGTGTTGCGGCCGCCGTCCCAGCCGCCCACGCCGTCTGCGGGGCCAACACACACGCAGTCGTGAACGGCGACGTAGAGAAGGCTTCCGTAAAGGCTTAGTTGGGATTGGACGTGAAGGACCACGCAGACGCTTCGACACAGTGGTGAACCTGTTTTGGTACTGCGTTGGGTTTTAGTGAGCGGACCAATAACAGCCCTTGCTGCGCCTCGACGCAAGGTAGGGGTAAACGGTACAGAAACCGTTAGACAATTGTTGTGTGAAACACGTTACAAAGTAAGTAACGCGTTGCTACAGTAACTACTTTTTCATGTAAAAGGTCAAGTTACACACAACTACTGAAAATGTTATGAAACGTAGTTCCCTTTTCAATTCGGCACAACGTTACTTTTCCAAGGGACAGATTTGACAGCAGACTGCCTTCTCAGGCGGTATGCTGTCCCTTCACGAGCTCTCATTCAACACCGTACGAGACGGACACTGGCAGCGTGAAGCCGTCTCTGCATTTCGTCCAGAGACGTTGCTTCCGCACGCATTTTCCAAAGCCAGTCCTTCCTTCCAAAAAATCCAGCATGGAACGAGATAACAAATGCCGTCACTGTTTAGCTGTGTAAGGAAATGGTTCCCTTTCAAAATGTTGTTAGAAAGGGCTTTAAAGAGATGGTCAAAACACTCAATCCCAGGTACGCGTTACCTGCTCGCACACTTCAGCCAAATTGAGATACCAAAACTATAAGCAAGCATGTGGAGAAAGAAATCCATGCTATTAAACATCAGTGGTTTTTCCGAGATGGAAGTAACTTGAGAAAAGATTTAGCTTCTTTTTTTTTTTGCAGTTTTGCTGCCTAACCAGCAATTGACCCCTTCAGAAGCATTGAAATCAAAATTAGAAGATACAATTAACATATCGTGATATAATACCGTAACCGTCTATGCCTCAAATCATACCGCGATATTCATTTTAGTCCATACCGCCCTACAGCCCTAACGCACGGTTACCATTTTTGGAAGGTGCACGTCCCGCTCTTGCGGTGGACGCAGGGAGGGTACGCAAGGAGGCAAGGGGTCAAGGGTAAACCCCTTGCGTTGCGTCGATGTGGAACCATAACTATGCCTTTAGTGTTTAAATGTCTAAATTATAGAATAAAAAGTATATTATATTATATCGCAGGTACAGACGTAGTAGATGGACTATAATTCCATCTCTAGTTTTTGTGATAATCAGCCGGCAAAAATATTCAATAAAACCCCCAACATGGGCGTCGCATCTTAACAGATCACAGCCCCCGGGATTGGGATCAGGTTGCCAGATTCTGACAACCCTGGCTGCAGTGTGCTGCACACGGGTTGCCAGATTGGGAGGGGAAATCTGTCCCAATGTGCCCAAAATGACACAGGAGCTAGTTTCATCGTTTGGCAATCAGGAATACACAGTAGCATCACGTGTTCCTAAATTCAAAATATCAGTGTTCTGGTCCTGGGGGGGAGTGGGGGGTTGACCAATACTTACAGTTGGGCCCGGGAGTCATGGCGAAGCCGGGCTGTCGTCCGGCAGAGAACGCATTTCCTGCTGAAGACAAACATTGGTGAGTAGACGTAGACAACAGAAATCAACACGACGACACAAAAGTGGGTTAGTCCGTCGAAACAGGCCATCAGCCAAAACAGGAAGCAAGGATAGCTGCAGTGGGGGGGGCACCACCAAGGAAATACAAATCAAGCGCACCTTGGTCACTCCATTGATTTTAGGCATTTGTCGTTTTTTTGCTGAACCCGACTTGTGTGATAGTATTGGAATTAAAAGAAGTGATCCCATTGCAGGTTGTAAAAGAGCACTACTCCATAGGCTCCCAGCTGCAGGAGGGAGAGGGGGGGGGGTCGAGTTAATTCGCCTGATATGGAATCATTAACTATTTAAGCCTGCAGTGTGTAAGCGAGGGGGGGAAGAGAGAGAGAGAGGGAGAGAGAGAGAGAATATATATGTTTTACTGATATTGATTAATATCGCATGTGTAATTAATGTTATGTGTAAATTAAATACACATAAAAAATATTGAAGGCTCCTTAGTTCCTTTAATTTAATTATCATATGGTTTGATTGACTAGACTTATAAGATCGACGGTACAAACAGCCCCGGGTTTTCCAAACTTTGAACTAGCCTGACTTAAGGATGACTTCTACGTCGTAACTTATTGAACATTTACGAGGCTCTAAACTTATGGATACCAAAGAAATCTTTAGTCTTGCAGCATTTGGTTTAAAAGGAAATAAATCATCTTTTTCTTTTAAAAAAGGAGGCCATGTACCACTGGTTGCATCCATCATTATTGCGACACCACACGTAAGTGTGTCCACCTAGATGCATGATGGGAAGACCAGTATAAGCTGTGGACGTACCAATTGGCAGGATCAAACAACCGACCAGCCTAGCCAGTGGAGTGTCCCAACTGGTTTTATAGACAGACCAGCCTACAGTGGACTGTACCAACTGGTTGGACAGAAAGACCAGCTTTCCCAGTGGACTGTACAGATTGGTAGGATAGCTAGATGAGCCTACCTTTAGGACTTTAGTAATTTGAAGGGTAGCTAGACCAGCCTACCCAGTGGACTGTACCAACTGGTCGGACAGATCGACCTGCCTACCCAGTGGACTGTACCAACTGGTAGGACAGGCCGACCAGCCTACCCAGTGGACTGTACCAACTGGTAGGACAGGCCGACCAGCCTACCCAGTGGACTGTACCAACTGGTAGGACAGGCCGACCAGCCTACCCAGTGGACTGTACCAACTGGTAGGACAGGCCGACCAGCCTACCCAGTGGACTGTACCAACTGGTCGGATAGATCAACCAGCCGTCCAGTCTACCAATTGGACTGCACCAACTGGTAGGATAGCTCTACCTAGTGGACTGTCCCAAATCGGTAGACTAATGGGGACAGTTTGAAAAAGGCTTGTAATCAACATCACACCCGATGGCAGACAGAAACCCCTAAAGGCGTTTGAAAGCGGAGATTTCAACTTCTAAGCAATGTAGTGTAAGGGGAAGTCATTTTGACCCACCGGAAACGATTAAGGAAGCATATTATGCACTTGGTCATGCACAGAGATGCAGAGTTAATGCGACAGCTGAACCAGAGGTGGATTACGAGGCAGTAGAGAAGACTATGTTGATTTGAGTATGTTTGCAGATAGCTCATAAGCCATTGTGCACAAATCTTTTCAAACAAAAAAAAAAAATGATGGCAGGCGAGTTACCATTGGGGCTCTATGGGGAGTAGATTCCACTGAAAGGGGGGGGTTCACACCAAAAGCGAAGCGAGTTTTTGGCACAACGCTAGGGCGGTGCAATCTATCGAAATTCTAGAGTGATTTTTGGCTCAAACGATATCAAAACTAATCGAATCGAGTTGAAACAGCTGGAGACATATTTGTTTATTATTTTCAATTTGAACATTGTGGTTATTATTTTAAGTGGAAATTTCAAAGATCTGTTAAAAACGCATCTTGTTTTGAATCGCAAAAATCATCGTGATTTCAATATTGACTATAAGAATCGTGATTAAACTTTTTATACGTTTTCAGCTGTGCTCATATAATTGCAAAAGGGTTTTCTATCAATCAATTAGCCATTTAACACGATTAAACAATGTACCATTAGAACACAGGTGTGATGGTGGCTGGAAATGGGCCTCTGTACACCTATGTAGATATTTCATTAAAAATAAGTTGTTTACAGCTAGAATGGTCATTGACCCCATAACAATGTCTAGACTGTATTTCTGATTCATTTACTTAATTTACATTACTTCATTCACTTATCTTCATTGAAACAAACTGTGCTTTTCTTTCTAAAATAAGGATCTTTCTAAGGCTGAATCCGAATACTCATACTTGACTACTATATAGTATGCAGTGTAGTACGCCAAAAATATAGCGCTTCCGAATGCTCAGTACACATTGTGTAGTACGGAAGACGTTTCCGAATGCGTACTACCGCCAAAGTAAACCACGGAGTTCACTACGCTATCCCACAATGCAACCGGAGTCTGGTAACAAACGAAGAAGAGATGGCTGACCCGACACCACCAGAAAGTCGTCGTAGAAAGCGGCGAAAAAAAGAGACATTAAAAAGAGTAAAATAGTAAAGTAAGTAATTAAGTAAAAATAGACAATTTTAATTAAATAGCAACGATGACAAGACGGAAAACAGGTAACTTATCAAGGTAATTTTGCCGGCATCTGAGGGGAGATACGTCATCTCCAAACATCCGGTGGAGTTTCGGCGATGTTCGGAAGCGTTCTACGCATAGCTGTAGACCGTACTACACTGTCAAGTGTAGTACTGTCAAGTAGTAGACACTGAACAGAAATTGTATGTACTAAGTATTCGGATTCAGCCTGAATGACCCCAAACGGTAGTGTCTACAGTCGCAAGCATGGTCAGCTCGGCTTGTGCTGGCGGCGCCAAATGTAGAGTAAATGTTTGCCATTTGTGAGTACAAACTCCCGCGAGTAACACCCCTTGAATTTCGCTTGGCTTTTGGTGTGAACACACGGCCTTTAGAAGTGATATAGATAGATGGTTTGGTCCGGGCCCTGTATACGAGCTTGTTTAAGACTCACCATTTTGGGGAATTTCGTTGTTCCTTAAATGTGGAGGAATGTACCGCCCTGGGGGGTGAAAGAGTCTGGTTCAACACCTTTAAAGCTAAATTGTAAATTTGAGTTTGTTCATATTATTATCGTCAACTCATTTTCTGTACATGTAGACTTTAAAAACTTTTCAACTGCATCTTATTACTCATTCTTATCCCTTTACTGAAACACCTAAATTACACTGACATTACAGTGACGATAATTATTCCCTGTTATGTATTATGTTGTAATTGTATGCCCTTTGTGCCTTTTGTGTTTTGTTTTGTGCTTTTGTTGTCTGGCCGTTTGCTTCTGTCTTGTTCCGTTTATCTTCTTTGTATGCGAATAATGTTTTTGGAGGTATTTGTTCAGGACCTCGGAAACGAGATGTTACATCAAGGGGTTATCATGATCAAATAATTTCAAATCATTATTATTTATTGATTTTAAATCGCACAAAAAAAGTTGACATCTGCAAAAGATGTTTGGGCCAACATTTGGCTTGAGCTCCAGGCATTCAGAAGGACACTTCAGACATGATATCTGGGGAATGAGGACCGGAGGGACACGATTACTTACTGCCAGTGCCGCCACCCTGACCTTCTGCCGCTGCCAAGTCCAGGACAGCGAGCTGGGGGAACACAGGGGACAGACAGGTGAGTGCACACGTACCCACTCAGCAGACATCCATACAAACAAGGGCTGGACGATTCAGCAAATTCGAACTGATAGCGCGATGTCATAGAACGGATGGCGAGGCTGTGATATAAATAATTGCTTGTTTTGTTTTGTTACTGTTACTGACTGGAGATCTGCAAGATTCGTATAGATTCATCTTTTTACAATCTAATAATTAAATAAAGATGTTATATCAATTCATGCATCAATTCATCTCGTCATGCCTGCCCTAAAGGAAAGAGCAGTTTATATGTATGTTATAATACAGAACATAAGGAACTTTAAAAGAAAAAATTGCTATCGCAATATTGGTCTAACCCCCAAATTGTTCAGCCCCTTTGTGTAACGTAAATCTGTTTTTGAAAGAAGGAGAAAGGGGAATCCGTGAAAAAGAAAGCGCATCCAGAAACACCAAAATGCCATCAGTTTCAGATATATATTAGAATGGGATTCACCTCAACATGCTCTGACCCTCACCTGGCTTCTTTTGTGTGGGGGAATTAGCCACCAGTTGCATGAAGCCCAGGCCCATGTTTCTCACTAAATTGTGAGTATTTGCACCCTTTTAATGTTCATGCCTACACTGCCTAATAGAACTCGCTCACATTATTTACGTTAAGTGTATACATTTTTCTCCCAATAATATCTTGTTCCATTGAAGGGGGTACTCAGCTGAAAACAATTCTTAGAGGGGGTTCACTAGTAGGGAAAGTTTGATAACCACTGAACTAGGAAGGAAGTCATTCCATCAAGCCGCTCACAATGCATCCTGGGTAAACTACCAACCGGCAAATGCTATTCATTAAAAACTGCATTCATGAAAAATATACTTCTATCGGTGAAAATCATTACGTCGATTATGTTAGGGTTAGGTTATTTTGAGTAAGCTGAGCCGGCGAAAATACGTTGTGTCCCTTTAAGAAAAGACGCAACGGCATGTAAACACTGCACGACGGAGTTTGTATCAATGAAGATATGTTCAGATGTAAAAGGGACATTGAATATAATTAACCTCACTAACATATGGAGGAGTGGGATTAGTATTCATTTGAATGAGTCAGTCCAACACACTGACTCACTCGCGCACCAAGGAAAGTAGCTGTAACGGATAACACCATAGACTGTATGGAAAACGCACAAGGCCAACACCTATTTAATCCAACATATAACCAAATGGAACAGTATCACTTGGGATGCACTCCATCATTCATAACAATTATAATTTAGACTGATATGCAATAACGTGATGTCGTTTTTGGACATATCGTCCAGCCCTAGTCTGAAACGCAAGACTATCTGTTTCTAGTGGACTGTGCTGTAGGAGATCATTTAGCTTTGAGACGTGTGTCTGTCGTGTGTCGGTCTGAGACGTGTGTGTGTTACAAGTATCATTAACCCTCAAACGTGGGCTTCATGGAGAGCTTGTTGTACGTCAGGACAGCCAATGGGAGGCGTGTGTTTGAGCTAAAGGATCATCCATCCGTCAGATTTTTCCTCATTTCCCGTCCGGGAACAATAAAGAATCAAGATCATGCCATCGTGATCTGCACAAATCCACAGGGATCCCATTTGTGTGAGTGAGGGGGTGACGACCCTTCCAGTGATAACGAAAGCCCGTCAACAAGGCACGAAGCTGAATAGCCATTGTTGATTTTTCTTGAGGGATTATACCAGGCATAAGCCGTTTTGAGAATCTGCCTCTTCTGACATCACAAGTGGGCGTGTCCTCCTATATATGTGCTGGATAGAACAATCTACCAGCCTACACAGTGGACAGTGGCAAAACGTTGCTGATCTATCCATCATACATTTAGGCGGACAAGCCCACTTGAGGCTGATTTTCATTACGGCTTGTAACGGCTAATCACACTCACACCTGGTGGTGTAATATGTCACCTTTAAGTCAAATATACCAACTCTTGCCTGGTCAGCCTTATCTAGTCCACGATGACGCAGAGGGAAATGATGGGGTTGTGGGGAAGACAGAAAATGATGTCATGATGGGTGAAACAGGCCTTGCACATTGACAGCCTGGTGCTGATTTTAATTTCTCATATATTTATTTACTTTATTATTATCATTATTTAGTATTGTCATCTATGCTGCTACTTATCTTTAGGTACTTTATCGTGTTGCTGCTATGTGGCTGTTGGGGAACCAACCCTAAGAATTTTACTTGTGTTCTTGCGTACAGCAAGATGTAATAAAAGGGAAACTGACTGATTTGAAACGGCATCTAAATACAGCTAAGCTAAAACATATAGCTAAATAGAAACTACATATAAAATCGACATAGGTCAAGGAAATTAACAAATACACCAAAGAAATTAATAACTAAAGGTTGAGGTCATGAGTGTCTCCACCACGAGCCAAATAAAAAATATAAGTATGCGTTTATTTTACACATACATATACAAAGTATATTTATTTATCGAAAGATAAAATATTAATCTAAAAGTGAATTTTACACATACAAAGAATATATTAAGTACATGTATTTAAGCGTCTTAGAGTACCATATTAAGCGCTATATAAATTTCATTTATTATTATTATTATTATTATTTAGCCAAATATAAAATACAAACAGAAAAGTGTTTCTTACACCCTGAATACATATACAAAGTATATGTAATCGGCCAAATATAAAAATATACATAAGTATATATACAAAGTATACGTATTTAGGGGGAGGACTGATGGCTGCTTCACCAGCTCAGACTCCATCCTACCTCCATTTTATCTGCACAACAAACGCACTAATGCTGACCGCGGGGGGCGCTTCATCAAGCGGTCAGAGCGGGCCGCTGGATCCCGGGTCTCGAGTCAGGCGGGCGGGGCGAAACAAGCGGCTTGCCTTCTGGGCGCTTATCGACGTAAATAAAACGTGCCTATCTCGCAGTGTCGTGCAATACGTGTTATTTGACGTGCACAACATAATTCGATGTGTAAAAAAACGTGTTTCAATCGAATTAAGGTGTTTACGTGCGTCTAACACCCTACCAAAACCGTTCGGTTAACGTCAACGTATCGTTAACCCCGCCCCTCTCCGCGGCCAGGGGAACAAGCGCACCCCGTGCCAAATAGCGAGGTAGCATCAGCTTAGCGAAGGAATGGTACTGACACACTAAACCCAAGCGTTAGAAACAATCGGAAGCGTATAATATAATATATAATTTATAGAATATCAATGAATACCGCGTAGACCGCATCAGGACATTTCTATATAGATATGTTATTCCGCTGGTGAACGCGTCACAAGGCCAGGCTGCTGCAGGACATTCACACCGAACGCGCTGTGCAGTGTGCCTCGGCGCCGCCTGCGGTATGTTCCGAGCGCTGATTGGAGCGGAAAGGAAGCGCCTCCGCTTGCGCTCCGCGCTTCAGCCGCGGTGTGTTGCGGCCGTTAGCATTCGGCTTCTGGTTTAGCCATAATGAGCTAGCTGAAGCTAACACGACGATCGGGAAAAGCGCCGGGAACAGACTGCGGATTGTGTTGAAAGCCTTACCTGCTGCTCTAGACCGTGGACATTGTCGACGGCCACATGACTCATAACTATTGAATATGGAGGAAAAATGTTGACGTTGGAAAGGGGTCTCTTTGTTTGCCGGGTTGATGTGAACGCTGCGTTAGCCCCGCTGCGCGTCGTCTGTGCGGCTTCTCTTCTCTCTTCTCTCTCTCTTGTGGGTCACTAGGAACGAGTCAGGTTGCAAATTCTACTGTCGTGTTTTACTTTTGGGTGGATTATTTTATTTTTCTTGCTACGACGGCCGCAACACATCCAGACTCAGCTGACGCTGCTGTGCTTCCAGCTCCGTGCTGTGAGTCAGATAGCAAGCTCTGTGATTGGCTCCCCCTGACCCGAGACTTCCAACGTATCGCGATATATAGAGCTACTGTGTATAAAAAAAAAAATAACACAGCATCTGTCGAATATGGAGTCAGAACATTTAGACTAAATAAATATACAATAACACCACACAATGACACATCAGAAGCCTATTCCAACGTGAAAGTTAGAGTAGTAGTTAGCATATGTGTACCATTTGACCTCATGTCCATATAGACTTCATCTCCATGTGACTTCATGTCCATATAGACCACATCTCCATGTGACTTCACGTCCATGTGACATACTCTTTAATCATTGTTTGTAGTTTTAGAAATAACTCTAAGACAAGAAACACCATTTAAAAAGTTCATAAAGGTTAATAAGGATCCAACCTAATACAACATAATTTATCTATTTAAAAACATTGACACAATTCAACTAATCGTATAAAACGTATGGTTAATAAGAACATGTAAAAGAGCAGTTTGCCAGTTTTATATTTAATCTGCATAAATGTCATTAATCCTTACACTTTGGATGAGTATCACTAAAATTACTTTTTTGTGAGGAATAATGAGATTACTTCATATAGTCTTCATCTCCAAATGACTTGTGATGACGATGGGACCCCTGGGAAACCTGTGAATCCTCTCCTCCCACTTTGAGTACCAGTAGTGGGAATGTTCATCTTAGTACTGGTACTGGGACTGTTCATCTTAGTACTGTAGTGGGAATGTTCATTTTAGTACTGGTAGAGGGAATGTTCATACTGGCAGTGGGAATGTTCATCTTAGTACTGGCAGTGGGAATGTTCATATTATACTGGCAGAGGGACTGGTACTCTTTGAAAGAGGCCTCTTTTTTGGCTCCACCGCTAAGATGCATTAAAGATGCAAGATGATTTAGTCTGTTGTTTAACCCCGCAGGTGATAGGGTTAGGGTTAGGCCTGTCCCCATATTAAGGTTATAGCCAGGGAAGGGTTAGATTTAGGGGGTTAGGGTTAAACCCTGTTTGTTCGAACCCCGGTCAGACTAAACAAAGGAACATCTACGGAAGCTGCTAAACACTGATTTGGAATATAATGGATGTGATGTGATGGCAAACTGGCCAATTTTTAGGATGGTATCAAATGGCATTTGATGCCATTTGCGAGGAAATCAGCCGTGATTCTAAAATCAGGGCTGATTTACTGATCAAGACAATTACGAAATTTGCCATCGGTAAGTATTGACATGTGAAGAAGTTAAGTGAATAAGCATTTGTGGTGATATTAGTAACCATTACTAGCACTAACATTACCACTAGAACTCTTTACGCTACACTTTACTACACCTAATTTCTTATTATTACTTATTACCCCCGTCTTAGTATCTCTTATTATTACTTGCTTTATTTGTATTACTATTATTTATAATTATGATCTAGGCTGCTCCTTATTTTTCCTTATTTTTTTACATAATTAGAATTGTACTTCTCTTTCTTTACATTATCATGTATTGCTGCTGTTATGTGGCTGTTGAGGAACCAAGCCTAAGAATTGTACTCTTGTGTACTTGTGCAATAGGATGTAATAAAAGTAGTCCTCATTCTGATTCTGATTGAGATGATTAATAACAGCAGTGCAGGGCGTAACACCCGGGTAAAATCGGCAGGAGCTATTTTGTCATTGTAGTCTTCATTGTGATGTTGTGTTACCGGTTGGGTTGTGTGTAACCACACCCTGCTGGTGCGACTGACTTCATTATTATTTCATTTATCTTAAGAATGCAATTACAAATGATTGACTAGACTGAGGGGATTGCATTTTTGGTTCCATTTTTTACTGAGGAAATAGGAATGTATCAAATATTCAACGTAAACATAGGCTAACATTTTTAGCAATTAAAACTCCTTGAAAAAACACATATTTCTCTTAAAATTATACAGACAATACATCTTTTTACAGGCTTCATGGAGCCCAGTGGTTCATATGACCTCTGACACGCCGAAGGCCCTGGTTAGTGGGGTTGCAAAGCAGGCCACACTATTGTTATTCTGGGCCTTCGTCATTATACTTGGGTGTAATTATCTCCTCCATCAGATTTTCAGTACCGGTAATTAACACCAAATCAATACCAAGAAGTTGGGCATATCAATGTAAACTCTTATGGCCAAACATTTAGACGTTTTAATTATTCATTTGTATTGCTTTTTTTTTTTTAATACTTTCTATAATAATATTATTTAATATGGGAGGTGAATGGGGGCAAAACGCTATAACCAACCCCTCCAAACGGGAAAACCTGAGAGCTGTTGAATACACATATGTAGGCTGGAAGTAAGGAGGTGTAACGGTTTACAATACACTTTACACTCTACTACACCTCATTAATTATTATAACTTATTACCACTGTTTTAGTTTCTCATATAACGACTTACTACATTTTATCCTTTTTTTTTATTGTGATCTATGCTGCTACTTATTTTTACATATTTTTCTCTCTATTTACTTTATCTTGTATTGTTGCTGCTATGTGGCTGTTGAGAAACCAAGCCTAAGATTTGTACTCTTGTGTACTGGGACAATAAGTTATCATAAAAGTTATGATTCTGATTCTGAAATACAGGGAGCGATGCAAAATAGCTTAATTTAGCACGCAGATTTTTTTCGGCACAACACGCATAAGGTTTGTCTGGATAGTTTAGTCTGTAGGCTACCACGAAGATTTTGGAAAACCGTGAATAAATCACGCACGCATGCAAATGCCCAAACACACACAAACACACACACACACACGCACGCACGCACACACGCACGCGCGCACACACACACACACACACACACACACACACACACACACACGCACGCACACACACTATACACTACACACTACACACTACATACTACACACACACGAACACACAGACTATAAAGAGCTTTGGTAGAAAAGTACATACAAAATTACTCCTAGCCCAATCTGGCAACACTGATGTCAGGCGGCCTTTCGGGATACGGGAATAGCTGAGTTTTCCTGACGTTATTTATGCAAAAATGAACAACACAATCACACACATCCTCCTTCATATTTCTATAGTAGCGTAGAAAACGTGGCGTGTGTTTGCATCCGAGTACCACGTCATTAAAGTTGAAACCCTGGAAAAAAAATCCGTCACGAACAGGATTCGAACCTGTGCGGGGAAACCCCATTGGATTTCGAGTCCAACGCCTTAACCTCTCGGCCACCGTGACTACGCATGTGCATGTCATAGTGTCTAATTTTGAAAGTGTCACGTGTTACGTCACGTTTCTTGCATTTTATATGGAACGGTTCCTTTTTAACCAAATCCACCGTAAAATATACGATTTCTGAGTCAAAGCATTGTTTTTCATTATATATATTTATTTATTATATATATATATTATTAATGTTCAGAAACATGGAATATTTCTTCAAAATTCGGTTTACACTACTAATAAATAAAATGGAAGAAAAACACTGTCACCATGCATGAATGTTTGGTAAACAGGAATCCATACATTTTAAATATACTCTGGTGAGAATAACTGATCATCCTCCACCGACGACAGTAGCGGCCATCAACGCGATCTCTGGCAAGAAAAGCAACCAATCTCAGAGGGGTAAATGATAATTGAAAAAAATATTATTTGTAGATTCTTTCAAAAAGTTTTTATTTCGTGAATTTATGTAAGCCACAGTTCATAAACAAGTCATTTGTAAAAATAAAATTAAGATATAATATAAATATCACCACACACACGTCAAGTGACCAGGTCGCGTGACCACGTCACGTGACCGAGTTAACTGACCAGGTCATGTGACCAGTTCAAGCGACCAGGTCCTTCTTGAGGGTCACGTGACCAGGTCATGTGACCACGTCATGTGACCAGCTCCTTCTTGAGGGTCAAGTGGCAAGTGCCCAGGTCATGTGTCCAGGTCCTTCCTGAGGGTCATGTAACCGGGTCATGTGACCAGGTCCTTCCTGATGGTCATGTGACCGGGTCATGTGACCAGGTCCTTCCTGAGGCTGCGCTGCAGGCTGGCAATGCTGGCGTCCAGAACCGCCATCCCGTGGCAGAAGGCCACCTCGTCCCTCGTGTCGAAGGTGGAGCCTGACCCGACCGACCAATGGGACGCCACCTCCCAGTGGGGGGAGCCGTGTGACTGGCCCAGGCCCGGCAGGGGGGCGAGCGCGTTGGAGCTCCGCAAGAGCCGGAGAACTTTCTGGTAGCTCTGGCCGCCGCCCCCCAGCGATGAGGTCGCTACTTCTTCTGGCGGTGCAAAGGTCACCCTCTCTGGAACCAGCCAAGCCCCTCCCCTCATGGACTCACTGGCGCCTCCCCTTATCGACTCACTGGCCCCTCCCCCAACAAACTCACTGGCCCCTCCTCCCACTGACACACTGGCCCCTCCCCCCACTGACACACTGGCTCGTCCCACCACAGACTCACTGGCTCCTCCCCCCATAGACTCACTGGCTCTTCCCCCCACTGACTCACTGGCTCCTCCCACAACTGACTCACTGGCTCCTCCCACAACTGACTCACTGGGTCCTCCCACAACTGACTCACTGGCTCCTACCACCACTGACTCACTGGCTCCTCCCACCACTGACTCACTGGCTCCACCCACCACTGACTCACTGGCTCCTCTCATCACTGACTCACTGGCTCCTCCCATCACTGACTCACTGGCTACTCCCCCCACAGACTCACTGGCTCCTCCCATCACTGACTCACTGGCTCCTCCCCCCACATACTCACTGGCTCCACCCACCACTGACTCACTGGCTCCACCCACCACTGACTCACTGGCTCCTCGCATCACAGACAAGCTGATGCAGCGGTCATCCTCCCAAACATCCGGGCAGGGCTCCAAAATACCAGCCCCTGATTGGCCGGCGCCCAGGGAGCTGAGGTACTGGTGGACCTGGTTGGACGAGGCCCCCGAGTGGTCATGCCCACGCTGGTGTTGGTCCAGGGCCCGGCGGGTCAGAGGGGGCCCCTGGAGCACACTGGAGAGAAAAGGGGCCATATTTAAGGGCCGATTATGGTTCCACGTCAACGCAACGCAAGGACCCCGCAGACGCTTCGACGCAATCGTGAACCTGTTTTGGTTCCGGCCCTTGCGGTGGACGCACGGAGGGTCCGCAAACCCCCTTGCGTTGCGTTGACGACGTGTAATCATAATTTAGCCTTTAGCCTTCAAGAAGTATTCAAGGGAGCATATTATGAAAACTACACCTTTCTTGAGATTTGGAGTGTTGTTTTGGGTCTCTGGTGCTCCCACACGCATACAAACTTTGAAAAAAGTCTGTGTAGGATTTTTTTAGCGAGATATGCAATTCTGAAAGTACCCCGACTACAGTTACCAAACGAGCAAGTCAGTTTCGGCGCCCCCTCCTACGTAGGAAGGGGGCACATTTGAATATTACCTCCCACTTCCCCACTCCCCTCCAATCAGAGCATAGCTACGATTATGTGGACCAGTGGACGAGCAGCTCCGGCGGGGGAAACGCAGCGGCAGCCCGGCAGCTCAGCTCCGGGAGTGAAATCCCTTTCTCCGCCGGACTGTCCGGAGGAGGAGACATGGAGGAGAAAGGGATGGTATTCCTGGAGCTGAGCTACGGCCGCCACAAAAGCTTCGGCGGCAGTCCGGCCGCTTCGGCGGTGTACTCCGGGAGCTGAACTGCTGTGGAAGCTGGCAGCTCCGGCGAGGGGAGCTCGGCGGCAAGTCCGGCAGCTCAGCTCCCGGAGTGCAATCCCATCTCCTCCATGTCGCGGTTCATGGACTTGGAGAGTCAAGGCCAAAGTTCCTTTCCCCCAATTCTTCTCAACCATGGCCGAGATATCTCCCACTACGAGTCTTCACTTGTTGTGTAAGTACTAGTGACGTCAGACGCAGTCTTTATGATTCATAATATCATCCGAGGCGCACACAGCTTTTGGCCGTATAATATTATATAAATACCCATACATAATATTATTATTATTATTATTATATTATATGATATAGATATAGAGCTCCAGGAGTCCGCAAACGGCAACAAACCCTTCTCCTCCATTCTGTGGTTTATTCTGACAGCTCATTGGTCAATGGGCAGCAGCTCATTTGCATTAAAGCTACGGACACCAGAAACTGCGCATTCTGAAGGGACTGAAACAGAGGGGAATAGCGGTAGGCGAGATTTATTTTCCTAAAAGCTATTTCCAGCAAACAGCTTAAAAAACATGTTTTCTGGAACTCAAAAACTATGTTTACTTGCCGGAAAACGCCATGATATGTCTCCTTTAAGGGTCCCTATTATACCACCAGGTGTGAGTGTGATTAGCCGTTACAAGCCAAAAATCGTCCCTTCCCTTTGCCTTAGTGACATCCAAATTGGGCGTGTCCACCTATGTGTTTGCTGGATAGATCAGTCTACCAGCCTACCCAGTGGACTATAGCAAACATTGTGATGTCACTAAAACACAGGAAAAGGCAGATCTTCAGACGTCTTCAAATGGCTAATCACACTCACCCCTGGTGGCCTCACCAGGGGTGAGTCACCCCTTTTAACAACATCCTTGAGCCATCAGCTGGTGCCTGTTGATTATGAGCAGCCTTTAAGTTCTTTTAAGATTTTCCATTTTAAAGCTTTGCATCCACACAACAACGTTTTCAAAACTGTCCTCGTCCACACAGAATGCAACAAGTGAAAATGGTGTAGTGAGTATGCGAGGCCACTAGGGGGTGGTGTAACTCTTCACCTCAAATATGCAAAAAAGAATAATCAAACATGTGACCATCCCTATGCACCCCCTGTTGGGTCATAGCTGAGACTACAAGGGCGGGGCTCGGCCTCAGTATCCTAACAACCCCGGACCGTTTAGCCTTAGGTGCATGTGCATAGTAGCAGCCAGCTAGTGAGAGTAGCAGCAGAGAAGTGATTGTTGCCGTTTGCGCACCCCTGGAGCACTATATCTACATAATATTACATTACATAATAATAATAAAATATAAACGTATCTATATAATATAATATTATATCTAATATCACAGCCAAAAGCTATGTGTGCCTCGGATGAAATTATGAATCATATCGACATCAGAAGAAGTCCAGATCGAACCGCGACATGGAGGAGAAAGGGATTGTACTCCCGGAGTCGTTCTAATTGACCACACCTGAGTACTGGGGGTGGAGTTATATAAGCAGGTTTTCACTCTCCTTCAGTGGGGCGGGGCTCGGCCTCAGCATCCTAACGACCTAATTGACCACACCCGAGTACTGGGGAGTTATTTAAGCAGGTTTTCACCCTCCTTCAGGTGAGCACTCTTTTCGGTTGATGCAGGCACGCTACTGTTTTAAGGCTGATTCATACCTCCGGATCCGGACGAAATTCGTCCGTCCGTACCAAACGTTGTCTCCGGGACTACCCTTCATACCTCTGTCCGGTTTCAGCGTTGTTATGGATGTTACGCAATACATCCTCTAGAGGGCAGTGACTGTCGTGACACAAATTAACAGCATCGACAATCGCAAACATAGCATCTGTAGAGGAGCTTTTGCTTTGTGTCATCCGAAATAGGCAAAAAAAAAAGGTGCAAAAAGTGTAGCCCTAGGCGGCGGTGGAATGTGACACCCCTCACCAACCCGCAGATTATCTCCCCAAAATGTTGCGCCGTTTTAAATGACCAGTTACAACTCATTGCCAAAGCAGGGGAACAATAAAATAAAAAGATCAGGTATATCGTATAATATAAGTATAAAACGTTAAAATACACTATATATACAAATCAGATATTATACTACTCTATCTATTTTCGCGAATGGCCTGACTTCTGACTCCATATTGCCGCCTCGATTTCCGGTGGTATTGCTCCGGTTCTCCCGGAGCACTCCGGATTCGTAAGCTCAGAGGCGACGGACCCATTGACGGACGAAACACCTCCGGGACCGGACGAAACGGTCCGTATCCGTATTTACCCTAGGGTGTGAATGGGCCTTTACTCTTTCACATTGGCACTTTGCTTTACCTAATTAGTTCCCCACAGATCCTTGCATTTAAACTAATTAGTAGTTACTAAATCTGTTTCGCCTTGTTTTGTACCATTTAAACTAAATTACCTTTTTGATTTAAAATGTAGTTCTTTTTGAGTCCCTTTTTTATGTGATGGCGTACGATTCCGTCGTTACACACGGCAGGAAACAACGAGCCGGTGTGCAACGTCTTTCTACCGCAGCGCCTGTAAGGGTCTGTGTTTCCAACTAAACTGTACTCTGGAAGACGGTTTTAAAAGTAGCCGCTTTCAGGCCCCAAAACATCCGTTGTCGTGTGGACGCGATGCAAAACCGCAGCGAGAGAGCCGGAGCGAGAGCCAGAGCGAGAGCCAGAGCGAGAGCCAGAGCGAGAGCCAGAGCGAGAGCCAGAGCGTTAGCCAGAGCGTGCGAGAGAGAGAGACTTGTAACCCACCTGCAGAGACCGGGCCGAGACGCCATCTCCTTCAGCCTCGTCTGGGCCAACAGGAGCACCTGGCCAGACGTCCCAGGACACCGGGCCACAGAGCCTACACACACATTAATCAAATTCACAACCGGTGGTATAATATGTCACCTTTAACAGGGGTGTGTGTGTGTGTGTGTGTGTGTGTGTGTGTGTGTGTGTGTGTGTGTGTGTGTGTGTGTGTGTGTGTGTGTGTGTGTGTGTGTGTGTGTGTACCTGCTCTGATGCGGGCGTTCTCGGCGTCCTTCTCATGCAAGGCCATCCGCAGCTCCGACACCTCCGCCTGCAGCCTCCCCAGCTGTGATTGGACGGCGCTAAGCTCCGCCTCCAGGCGCATTGCTACGGGTGAGGAGGAGGAAGTGGTTTGGGTTCAAGGTGGAGTTTCAAATTGTTTTGCATCGTGATTATCACACACACACACAAACACACAGGAGTAGTCATACCGTCACAGTGGCTTTCTCTGCAAAGTCTCTCGGCCCTCTCTCTCTCCTGCAACTGCTGGTTGAAGATCCTCATACCCCTTACAACACACAAGGCATCAACACACACACGGTATCAACACACACACATCCATGGCAGCAACACACACACACACACACACACGGTATCAACACACACACATCCACGGTAGCAACGCACACACACACACACACGGTATCAACAGACACACATCCACGGTATTTACGCACACACATCTACGGTATCAACGCATGCACACACACACACGGTATCAACACACACACATCCACGGTATCAACGGACACACACACACGGTATTAACACACACACACACGGTAACGCACACACATCCACGGTATCAACGCACACACACACACACACGGTATTAACGCACACACATCCACGTATCAACGCACACACACACACACACACACACACACACACACACACACATGGCATGAACGCACACACTTCCTCGGTATCAACGCACACAAAAACACACACGGTATCAACGCACACACACGGTATCAACACACACACACACACACACACACACACACACACACACACACACACACACACACACACACACACACACACACACACACACACACAGGTCTGACCAGTGCGGCTGGGCGTTCTGGCTGCGTAGCGCCTGCGGGGCCAGGCTGGTCTGGGGCCCCAGAGGGCCCGGGGTCCCCTGAGGGCCATCTGCCAACGCCCGCTCAAACTCAGTCAGCAGCCGCTCTGCCGCCGTGTAACCTTGGAAGGACGGACCGGGAAGAGGTCAGAGGTCACAGAGAGGTCAGGGGTCAGAGATGGGGCTTTCACACCAAAAAGAACCAAGAGCCATTTCCGGGCTGGTGCTAGGGCCAGTTCCAAACAGGTTCCAGCCTTATCCCGGTTAAGAACCAGTTGGTTTCACACCGGACAGAGTCAGCCATGGAGCCGGCGTGAGCCACGTCATGACGTCACTGCAAACGTCTCCGCTTTCCCAGCAACCCTCCCACCCTGCCAGAACTGTACAATAAGAAGAACCCTCGCGCAAGTTTCAAACATAACAACAACAATTCCGTCTTCGATTCAATCCGTGTATGGCTCGTTCTTTGAATATTCTGATTTAAAACAAACTCAGAAAAAACAATTAACAGTCGTTTTTTGGTTTTTCTGATCTGGTTTTGAAGCCGAAAAAGGGCAAAAGGAATGTACAAATAAACAGTATTTTTCAGTTTTTTTTTTAATCAAAACGGGAAAACTGAATAATCCAGTTGCTTGTTTTGTTTGGGTGATATTTAGATAAAACCGCAATGAATGCCGGGAAAAGGGCACGCGGATTTAAAGAAAATACATAAAGAAGTTTCAAACGTTCCATCGAGTCTCTCGCATTCTACAATGGCCAGCTTTATTGTTTTCCGTGGGAGCCGGCGACTTAGTCTGCGAGTGGACGATCTTAAACTAAATCGGAAACTAGATTTCTCCTTCGAAGGTTGTGCTCCACACAGAACCTCCTCACCGTCATAACGGAGCACTTCGGGGCACCAGATTGCTTTAGAGCGGTACTGATCGCGTCGTGTGTCTTTCCAGTGTCAAATAGTTCACGAATAAAATCACCATAAGGTTCAAGTGCGGCCATAACTAAGGCTAAATATAATTAGACAGTCTATTGCTGGTTTAGGTGGTTGGCTCTTTTTTCTTCGCTGCGACCTGCCTTCTGGTGTAGCCTATAACTATAAATGTATCTATTTTTGTTTTTCTGTTTCGGGTTTAAAAAACCAACCCACAAACACAAATAAAATGCTGATTATTTGTCTATTCCTTTTGCCCTTTTTCCGATTCAAAACCAAATCAGAAAAAAACTAAAAACGACTGTTTTAAATCGGAATATTCAAAGAACGAACCATACACGGATTCACGTCCATTGTTTACCTCTGTGTTTTAAAAATGCCGGTCTTCGTTGGTCTTCCTGTTTATGAAGGTACGGATAACCCCGCCCCCTGCCCCTGGCGTAAAAGCGGTTCTAGTTCTAGCTCAGCTCAAAAGTGGGGCTGGAGTTGAACCGGTTTTTAGAGGCCGGAGCCGGTTCTCTGGTGGTGTGAAACCAAAACCCTGGCCCTAGCACCGAACTAGCCCGGAACGGGCTCCGATTTTGCGGCGGTGTGAAAGGCCCAAGAGAGGTCAGGGGTCACACTCCATCCGTGAGCAGGGGTGAGGGGTTAGATTCGGACTGGCAGAGCAAGGACCAATCCCAGCCCTTGCTGCTGCGTCGGCTCGACGGCGATAACCGTTTTTGGAAGCGCAGGTCAGGGCCTTGCGGTGGAAGCACGGAGGGTCCGCAAGGACGTAACGCGTCCGTAAACCCCCTTGCGTTGCGTCGACGTGGAACCATAACTAAGCATTAACAGTGCCAGGGTTACGGGTTAGATTCCCACTGGCAGAGCAAGCCACTAACGCTACCAGGGTTACTGGATTCTTTATTCGCGGTCCAAACTGCGTCTTTCAGTGACTCGTCTTTGGTTGGATAACTTTTAGTTAACTTCTCAGGTTAGTTAGTTGGTTAACTTCTTTGGCTAGTTAACTTAGTTAACTTCTTTGGTTTGTTAACTTCGTTAACTTCTTTGACTAGTTAGCTTAGTTAAATTCTTTGGCTAGTTAACATAGTTAACATCTTTGGTCAGTTAACTTAGTTCACTTCTTTAGTTAGCCAACTTCCGTTCAAGTTTCCTTCATTCTTGTGTTGAGCGCCACCTCAAGGAGCAGGGAAATCAGTTAAGAGCGGCTAATTTTATTTATTAAAATAAAAACAATAATATATAGAATATCAATTTTAAAATGTCGATATTTGGGACGATATTGCCCAACTCTTCAGGAATGAAGGACAAAATATGCAGAAGAAATTCAAAAAAAAAAAGAGAAAACTATAGATATTTGGTTTCGTCTCTCGTGTCGAACGACTGAGGACTAAGACGTATCACTGTAGCGATGTCTTGCCCCTCCCCCCCCCCCCCCCCCCCCCCCCCCCACACACACACACGTTACCTTTTCCCGCTAGCGCGGTCCAGAGCTCCTCCAGCGTATGTTGCAATCTCTCCACCGTGCACTCCTTCGCCGTCCACGCCCCTGCCGTGCACTCCTCCCGTTCCCCCTCGTCCTCCGTCGCTCGGCCAGTGACCGCTCCTCCTCCTCCTCCTCCTCCTCCTATTGGTCCAGAGGTAGGAGGCGGGTTCTGTAGGGGGAGGGGCCTCCCTGGCGGGTCAGAGGGAGGGGGGGCGACGGGCCGTCCCATCGGGCTGGTGGGACGGGGATGTGGAGACGGGGCAACCAGGGAGAGAGGCAGGGCCAGGGGGGTGGCGGAGGGGGCCCGTGTAAGAGGGTGAGACGGGGGCCCGGGCTGTGGGAGAGGGTGAGACAGGGCCAGGGCCCCTGGGAGAGGGTGAGACAGGGCCAGGGCCCCTGGGAGAGGGAGAGGGTGAGACAGGGCCAGGGCCCCTGGGAGAGGGAGAGGGTGAGACAGGGCCAGGGCCCCTGGGAGAGGGAGAGGGTGAGACAGGGCCAGGGCCCCTGGGAGAGGGTGAGACAGGTCCAGGGCCCCTGGGAGAGGGTGAGACAGGGCCAGGGCCCCTGGGAGAGGGTGAGACAGGGCCCCTGGGAGAGGGAGAGGGTGAGACAGGGCCAGGGCCTGTGGGAGAGGGAGAGGGTGAGACAGGGCCAGGGCCCCTGGGAGAGGGAGAGGGTGAGACAGGGCCAGGGCCCCTGGGAGAGGGGGAGACGATGCTAGCGTGCCGCCGTTAGCCCCGGCTGTAAGACAGGCCGAGGGGCCGCCTGGGGGGGCCACGGACTGGGGGTCTCCATTGGGGTCCCCCTTAGGGCTCCGGGATGGCGTGGAGGTGGGCAGGCGTGCGTTGAACCGTGCGGTCGTCCTATTGGTCGGCTGACCGGACAGCTGATTGGCTCTGAGAGGGAGGGGACAACTGAAGGGGTTAACTTCCGTCGAGGTCGCCTACGTGAAGATTATCATCACCAAAACACCGGTGAAGGTTCCTCATCCGCTCCCTACCGTCGTGGTCCTTTCTCCAGAGAAGTTCTCCCGATTTCTCTATGCATACTATTTTAATGCATGAATACATTAGACCCCTGTCTAGCAGAGTGAGTACAGAACACCGTTAGACAGAGCTTTTTGAACTGTTTCACATCCTCCCCACTTTGGAGATGTCAATAATCACATCAGGTCATGTTTAGCCAAGACACAGCGCTGCCTGGGTGTCTCTTTGTGTGTGTGTGTGTGTGTGTGTGTGTGTGTGTGTGTGTGTGTGTGTGTGTGTGTGTGTGTGTGTGTGTGTGTGTGTGTGTGTGTGTGTGTGTGTGTGTGTGTGTGTGTGTTCCATAAGGAATGCATAAGGGGACGCCCTCTCCCTTGTGACCTGGTTTACCCAAGGTCAACATTTAGCTGACCCTGAGGAAGGGTGCACAATACAAGGAGACGGCTAAAAGGAAACAACTAATGGACTTCGGAGGCGACGCCCACCTACCCCTCTGCGGGACCGACTGAGCGCGGGGCGTCTGGGGCGGCACCCGGCGCATCGCTGGGGGGGGTCACGGCCGGGGAGGGGACGGCCGGTGGAGCTGGTGGATCAGACAGACAGACAGAGAGACACACAGACACACACACAGACAGAGACACACACACAGAGACACAAAGAGACAAACATACACACACACAGACAAAAAGAGACAAACATACACACACTCAGACAGAGACAGAGGGACACACACAAAGACACACACACAGACACAAAGAGACAGAGACACACAGAGAGACACACACACACACAAACAGATAACACACAAACAGACGGAGCCACACACACACAGACAGAGACAGCGAGACACACACACACAGATAGACACACAGATACAGAGACACACACACACACACACACAGAGAGACATACACAGAGACACAGAGAGACACACACACACACACACACACACACACACACAAAGAGACAGAGACAGAGAGAGACACACACACACACACACTTTCTAACTCTGCTAGCAGCACAGATACATTTTTCTGTAGTTTCAGAAATTTACAGCCTCACCTGGCTGAGATCAGACCGACTGAGTCCAATCAGCCTCAGTCGGTCTGATTGGACTCTGGGGCTTGGGGCGGCTGCACACCTGTTGCTCGTTGACCAATCAGTGGTCAGCAGGTTGAACCCACCGTCAAGTACTCACACTCTGATCCACAGTAGCCGCGATTGCATGGACACTTCTGAACCGATTAGAAGTGCAAGAACAGCTCAATCTGAATAAAGAATGATCATATATACGCTTCAATCGGAATACATTTCTCTGATCGGAATATAATTCCGTACGGAATAGAAGAGGTGGTTGAGTCCGCTATAATCGACATGCATACACTTATTCTGATTGGTTTGTGATGGGTGCGGCTACTTTTCAACTTAGAGAGATGGCATCAGCAGCTGCAGTAGTTCGCAATTGGTCCGTCTGTACTTTTATGCACACCGAACTTGACCACTGTCAAGGAAAGTGATTTTTTTTGCCTGATTCACATCTTTCTTAGCACTCCGCAAGTAGTCTGATAACTTATCAACCCCAGTGTGTCAGGTTGCTAAGCGACGTCAACGTCTTCGACAGACTATTTCTCTGCTGAACAACACTACGAATGGTAATTGTAAAATGACACACGTATGAAAATATTGTTTCGTTTTGGCAAGGAGCCGTGTAATAAGCAGAATAATGTCGACGGTCAATATAATAATACCCTTCAGGATGGGGTCCGGTTTGCCCTGTCGGGGCTTATTTTCCCAATAATGACCGGCGTTCTGCACAACATTAACCCTTACATATATCATATTTACATTTTACATTTAGGGCATATAGCAGACGCTTTTATCCAAAGTGACTTACAATAAGTACATTTGTCATAAGAAGTGCAACAATATATCGCTTAAATAACAATATAACAATATTATCGGATGTTCATAGAACCAAGTGCAAGTACAACAATCGCTAGGCTAACCAATTACTGTACTATAATACAATAGAATACAATGTTGCTACACAACATTGCTACACAGTTAAGTACTATAATACAATACAACACAATGTACAATGGTGGCCAGAAGGGGGAGGGTGGCTATGCAGAGTCGAGGTGGACTCTGAACAGGTGAGTCTTGAGCCTTTTTCGGAAGATAGTGAGCGACTCTGCGGTCCTGAGAACGGCAGGGAGCTCGTTCCACCACTGAGGTCCCAAAACCAAGAAAGAGAGACGTACGCTTATTAAATGCCATATATACAGTACATTCAGATTGCATGATAGGAATAGATCTATTCCGATAAGACATCATATCGGATCAGAAGTGTCCATGTAAACGCGGCTAATGTCGGTTTGAATTCGATAAATCGTCGACTTAAGGTTTATTGTACGGTTTGGTCAATGCTCCATGACCTCCATGCTGCCATGAGGAGATCTCTCTCTAGCTGGGTTTGAAATTGATCCCTATTCAATCGGTCACTATTACCTATACAGGGTTTATGATACAGGGAACGAACAAACGAGAATTCAGACACTACACTGAACATTTCTTAACGTCATTTACTGACGGAAATGACGTTTAGAAAACAAGACCGCATTGCACTATGGTATACGGGAGTAACATGTAGGGATCATCGTATGTACATTCAAATTTTGGGTATTCTATTTTCCACAGTGAATAAAATTAACCACTGAGAATTCAAACACCATTACAAAATGGCGAGCACCTGCACTATATTCATGATAGGGAACGATTTCAAACACAGCTTCTGAGTGGGCGTGGTTCAACCTGCTTACCACTGATTGGTCAACGAGAAACCGGTTTACAGCCTCCCCCAGCCCCAGAGTCCAATCAGACTCAGACCAAAAAAAATACATCACTGTGAGAGAGAGAGAGAGAGAGAGAGAGAGAGAGAGAGAGAGAGAGAGAGAGAGAGAGAGAGAGAGAGAGAGAGAGAGAGAGAGAGAGAGAGAGAGAGAGAGAGAGAGAGAGAGAGAGAGAGAGAGAGAGAGAGAGAGAGAGAGAGCTCAAATGTTCGGTTTTGTTACCGGCGACGTTTTATACATTATCCCGCACAATATCTTCACACGGTGTGTCTTTTTACAATGTTGATCAGCAGAGAAATAGTCCACTAAAGACGTTGACGTCGCTTAGCAACCTGACACGCTGGGGTTGATAAGTTATCGGACTACTTGCGGAGTGCTAAGACAGACGTGAATCTGGCAAAAAAATCCACTTTCCTCGTTGAAAGCGGTCAAGTTTGGTGTGCATAAAAGTACAGAGGGACCTATTGCGAACTACTGCAGCTGCTGATGCCATCTCTCTAAGTTAAGAAGTAGCCGCACCCACCCCAAACCAATCGGAATAAGTGTATACATGTCGATAATAGAGGACTACACCATCTCTTCTATTTCGCATGGAATTGTATTCCGATCAGAGAATTGTATTCCGATTGTATATTTGGTGAAAAAAGAATGATTGAGCTGTTCTTTCACTTCTAATCGGATCAGACGTGTCCATGTAAACACGTCTATTGCGATGTAATAAAACTCAATTTGCAAATCGCAAAGGCTGCGACAAAAAAACAACAAAAAACAACATTTTTTGGGGGGTATTTGTTACTGTTACTGAGATCAATAAGATTTGTATTCTTCTTCTACAATTCAATTCAATAAAGATGTTATAATATCAATTCATCTCAACACATAGGCCTGGCCTAAATTAAAGAGCAGTTTATATGTTGACTGCTTCCAATGTTGTGTTGGTCGACTACAGAATGATTGATTGCTTGTTTTGTGAATAATATAGAATATAAAGGAACTTTAAAAATAAAAATGACATACAAAATCGCAATATTGGTCGAATAATCACAATTAGATTATTTCCCCAAATCGTTCAGCCCTATCCACCACTACCATCATGCGTCCTGGTGACCTATTATACCAGCTGGTGTGAGTGGGATTCGCCGTTAAAGGCGTTTTGAAATCTTCTGATATCATAAGAAGTCCACGATGTGTGCTGGACAGATCAGTCTACCAACCTACCCTATCCATCCGACATACTAGGTGGACACGCAGACTTGTGATGTCACTAGAGGGAGATTTTCAAAGCGGCTTGTAGCGGCTAATCACACTCACACCTGGTGGTATAATATCTCGCCTTTAAGCTATTGAACTGCTGCCGTTTTGAAACTATGTCTCTTCTTACATCACAAGTGGGCGTGTCCAGCTAGAATTGTGACAGATAGAGGAGCAACGCTTCCCTCAGTCCACTGGGGAGGCTGGTAGACTGATCTATCCAGCGCACATCTAGGTGGACACGCCCACCTATGATGTCACTAAAACACAGGAAAAGGCAGATTTTCAAAACGGCTTTTAACGACTGATCACACTCACACCTGGTGGTGTAATATGTCACCTTTAAGGTCTCCTGTGAGGAGTGTAGCGTGTTGGCAACAGCGGCATCGCTATGACTTCGAACCATCGGAGTAGGGCCCCAAGCCCATGGCTCCTCCCACCTGTCTTGGTTCTCCCGGTTTTCCTCCTCTCCAGGTTGCGTCGCCTTCCAAGTGGCCTTTGACCTCTGGTGTCCACCACGCCATTCTGACTTGGTTTACTTTCTATTGCCACACATTGTGGTGGACACACACACACACACACACACACACACACACACACACACACACACACACACACACACACACACACACACACACACACACACACACACACACACACACACACACACACACGGTCTCTCGTATACTTGTAGACACTGACAATACGTTAATCCGGCGACACACATCGGTCGGTTAACGGACGCTAAGTTAGCATGATACACACCGTGGGGGGAGGCAGACGTACCGGCCGAGTCCGCCTGGAGGAGGCGGTCCAGCAGGGAGGCACAGTGGTCCAGACCCCGGTGGATGGTGCTCACCTGGGGGGGGGAGAAAAAATATTAAAGAGAGAGAGAGCTGGTCCCTGTGGTCACAGTAATAGTAAAGAGAGAGAGAGCTGGTCCCTGTGGTCATAGTAATAGTAAAGAGAGAGAGAGCTGGTCCCTGTGGTCATAGTAATAGTAAAGAGAGAGAGAGCTGGTCCCTGTGGTCACAGTAATAGTAAAGAGAGAGAGCTGGTCCCTGTGGTCATAGTAATAGTAAAGAGAGAGAGAGCTGGTCGCTGTGGTCACAGTAATAGTAAAGAGAGAGAGAGCTGGTCCCTGTGGTCATAGTAATAGTAAAGAGAGAGAGAGCTGGTCCCTGTGGTCATAGTAATAGTAAAGAGAGAGAGAGCTGGTCGCTGTGGTCATAGTAATAGTAAAGAGAGAGAGCTGGTCCCTGTGGTCATAGTAATAGTAAAGAGACAGAGAGCTGGTCCCTGTGGTCATAGTAATAGTAAAGAGAGAGAGAGCTGGTCCCTGTGGTCATAGTAATAGTAAAGAGAGAGAGAGCTGGTCCCTGTGGTCATAGTAATAGTAAAGAGAGGTCTGACCTGGTCCTCAGAGTCTGTGGAGTAGAGGGAGTAGGCCGGCACTGTGATTGGTCTTGTAAACCTCTGAACCATCGCGTCTTTCTTCCTGTAAAGCAGGAAACGTTAGTGTGCTAGAGTGTGCTGCGTTGATGTCCACCATCGTTTGGCCTCCAAGTTTAATAGGTGATATCATTATAGCACCAGGTGTGAGTGTGATTAGCCGTTACAAGCCTTAAAATCTGCCTCTACTGACATCCTAAGTGGGAGTGTCCACCTGGATGTATGACGGTGAGATGAGCAACGTTTGCTACGGCCCACCGGGTAGCCTGGTAGATCTATACAGCACACATCTAGGGGACACTAGTGATGTCAGAAGAGGCAGATTTTTCAAAACGGCTTGTAATGTTATACGTTCTTAGGATAGGTTTTTTTCTTTCATTATGAGTGATTGGTTTGACTGCTCCTAGGCTAATTGTTTGTAAGGATATATAGTTGTTGCCAGTGTGCACAGGTGTCACCGGCTACCTAACAACAAGAAAGGTGACGATTGTATTGAAGTGTATAGCACAGTTGAGGCAATGGAAGTGATTTGTACTGGTGAGTGTATTGCACAGGTGAGGAAGGATGTGAAATAAAGAACAGTCTCTATCGGTATTATGTTTTTCGTGGAAAATATTTTGGTAAAGAGAGAGAATTTTGGTCAATATTGAAATCCCGATTATGCAGAAAATTAATTTCGAGTTTGAAAACATTATTAATTTATTTCAGCGTTTCTATTCACTTAACTGGGAACTTGGGTTAAGGGTCCCCTTAAAAAACAATATACAAAATGTTAAAATAGAAAAGAATGTACAACTATGTATCCAGCTGCTCTACGATTTCTTAAAAAACCTTTTCTTTTTTTTTAAATACGATAAAGAAAAAAAAAAAAAAATAATAATAAATCGTTTCTAATCGATTATATTAGTTTGGAGATCATTTCACCCCAAAATTAGAAAAAGATTACAAAAGAGAAATCAATCAAACATCAATGACTTGCCCAGCCCCCCTGCTGCTGTGAAGCCACGTTGTGACACGGTACAGTTTATTTACCCTCTTCTTGTCGTCCCCGTCAGCCGTCCAGAGGACACCGCCTGTCAATCAAATCAGCCCATTTAGATTCAAATCAACGTTGATGGCTAGACAATCAAATCTATCCATCAATCAATCTTCATCCTCGCACTGTTTCACTTATTTGCGCACATTCTCCTCGAGCACCTGTCCATGCATACTATAGGGACAGTCCCTGCCCTGTCACTGCAGACGTGCTTATCCATCTCTTTTATATTCTTGTGGATATTTTACTTTAATATATTTTATTGTCCATATTTTTCATGTGAATGTTTTACCATAATGTTTGTGTTGCTTGTTCTTTGGGGCAAATGGGAGGGGGTTTGAGAGTCCAGAGTTTGTGGGGGCAGGGAAGGGAGAGAGGGTAGAGATAGTAGTAATGATTATTTGAGCTGCATAATCTTACAAGCTTAACTAACCCTCACTACTAACCCTAACCATATTGATGTGTTTATTAGGGTTTATTTGAGCTACATAAAATAACCCTTACCCATATTGAGTAGTTGATTTAAGTTTATTTGAGCTACATAAAGTTACCCTAACTACACCTAACCCTAACCCATATTGAATATGAATGTTATAATATATGAATACAATTGCGTACAGCCTTCTCCACAGAAAGGGGGCCTCCCTCTCACACACGTCGATCTCAGTGAGACCAAAAGGCACGAAGATAAGACCAGGCGGACCCACACGGTCCCTAAAGGTGCATTATTGGGGAGTTTATAACCATTATGCTCTCTGCTCCCCATCAAACCGTGCTGCCTAGCGGTTCTGCACGGGTCTACGGAGCGATAATGTCGGCATGCGCATGCGCAGAACCACTAGGTTGCCCGACTTGATAGGGATCATCGATTGGCAGTAAAATGGCTTATATTTAACTTAATGCATATTTGAATTAATACATCTTTAACTAAGTAGGGCTCACCGTTGAGGAGCTAAGGTTTGTCTTGTTAGCAGTCGCTTGCGTCTAGCATCAAGCGTGATCAATAGTCACTCTTACCTTGAGTTTGGAACCACTCATCATGGCTAACAACACTTGGCGAAGAGTGTTTTATCCACTATCTTCTTTAGTTTGTAAGATGGGAAACAAATAGTTAATTGCAGCGCCTCGCAGCAGAGTCGTCAAACGGACGGCCGGCAGTCTCAGTCGCAGTTTCAAAGGGGAAGAGATGAGGCAACCAATGACTGCCCTTGTTGTGATGTCTCTGTCGTTTCATTGGCTCACACTGACGTGAATTCTGACGTTTCATTGGACGGCTCACACGTCATTCACCGCCCAGAAATACGGAACAGTTTCTATGGTTACTGAACTGCGTTTGACGCTTCTTTTTTATTATTAGGGGTCCGTCCGAGCTTGGTAGTACAGCGGATAAGCATAACAATTGTGCACTTTTTGAGAAAAGCATGACATTTCTAACATAGTTAGTACATGCCATAAGGTGTATTTTAAGATGTGGAGGGAAGTCAGATTTTGCCTGTGACGGCCGTGAGACGCCAAATTCAAGATGGCCGACATTCCGCTGGGTATAATGTTCAAACGCTCATAATTTTGGAACCATGCAATGTTATAAAACATTTAAGATGTCATTTCCAACTAAATTGGATATGCCCAATCATTTGGTGACACTTTTGAGAAACCTAGTGTTTGAGGAAACATATTTAGGTCAAGGTCAAGGTAAGAATTTACCAAATTTTGTCCGTAAATGCGAACTTTTGCCAGGTGGTGGCGCTACATAAAATCTCTCAGGGTTACCAAAATCCACGTGGTTGGTCCTGTACCTGTCATGAATGTTCACAGAAAATTTGACATGTTTCCCATTAAAACCTTTTGAGTTATCGAGGTCACAAGGCAAGCCCACGTTAGCGATGATCTGCTTTTCAGTTGTTGTTAGTTGTCTAGTTGTCATAGTAACAAACCCTAACACCCAAACGTCAACCGCCGCCATCAGAAAACCCAACTGTTCAAATCCTCCTCCTGTGGTAAGTTATCAAAAAAAAATGCATTTAAGTCATAAGTTTGGATTCAAAATATTTATTTATTACATTCATAACATTTGATTAAAGTAAAAAATATTCAAAAATGTAATACAGTGTATGAGATTAAGGGTTAACTGACATAGTAGGCTAGTTAGCCAGCTAGTGAACTAAACCTGTCATACTTTTAAATGCTCTCCCCTGCTTCTTATGACAATGTATAATGACAGTTGTTTTTTGTTTTCAGTGCTGATATCGCAATAATGAAGCGTCACACCCTAATGGACTCTACCCAACCCTCTTTAGCCAAACACTCAAATGCAACCCCCAGCACCAACTGGCACATGTGTGTCCTCTGCCAAACAGAAACTGATGAACATTTACAATGTCCTCTCAGATCGACAAAACAGCCCAATAATTGTGGCTATGCATCCCACGACCTTCTCCGGTTCCACACCCTTCAGCACATGCCCATGGACCTCAATCTGAATAGATTAAATGACGGCGATGGCATAGAATCAACTCTGAAGGCACACAGGGCTGAGTGGCACAAGAAATGTCGGCTAAAAGTAAATAAGAAGGCGTTTGAAGAGCAAAGTCGACGAGAATTTTCGACACAAAAACAAGAAAGTATCTTGATCGTGCATACAAGATCTGCTCACAGCCAACCACAGTCCATTGAGAATACTTGTTTCTTCTGTAATGAGCCTGCTGGTTCTCCAGACCTACATAATGCATCAACTTACAACATTGACACAAATGTGCGCAAATGTGCCCTTAAACTTGAAGACACTGCTCTGTTGGCCAAGCTTGCAGCAGGAGACATGATTGCTATTGAGGCCAAGTACCATCAACACTGCTTGCGTTCACTGTACAACAGAGCTAGACAGGCTTCAACCAAAACCAATGATGAAGAGCTTTCCTGCCTGCATGGCATAGCCTTTGCTGAGTTAGTGGCATTTTTGGAAGACATGAGTAGTGATGAGGATAGTGCTCCTGTGTTTAAAATGATAGACATTACTGAGCTTTACACAGAAAGGCTGAAGCAGCTTGGTCTTACTGTAGAAGCACGGATTCACACTACCAGACTGAAAAACCGACTGCTTTCTGCACTACCTGATCTGAGAGCACATTCACATGGAAGAGACATACTTCTTAGTTTTGAGAAAGACATTGGACCAGCACTCATGATGGCCTCTCATCCTGACAGCGATGCTATGCACCTAATGCGGGCAGCACAGGTTGTGCGCAAAGAGATCTTTGACTCAAAATTCTGCTTCGATGGGGCATTCCAGGCTAACTGCCAGCAGGCGGCTGTGCCAGCATCCCTTTTGGCTCTAGTCAACATGATACTTGCTGGGGCAAACATCAAGCATCAGACTCAGATGTTCCATGCAACCACTGCACAACCTGCCTTAGCAATCTCACAATTAACGGTTTTTAACAGTGTGAAGAATGCACGACATGTGGATTCACCAAGCTCAGCACGTCACTGCCGCAGCCAAGAAACTCCACTCCCACTCTATCTGTCCCTTAAGATACATGCAGTTACAAGAAGCAGAGGGCTCATTGACACACTGTTCAATCTGGGATTGTGTGTTTCCTATGACAGGCTGTTGCAAGTCTCATCAGAAATTGCAAAAAGTGTATGCCAGCGCTTTAAGGTGGAAGATGTAGTGTGCCCACCCAAGTTGCGGAATGGACTTTTCACAACAGCAGCAGTGGACAACATTGATCACAATCCAAGTTCTGCAACAGCCAAAGATTCTTTCCATGGCACTGGAATCTCACTTATGCAGCATCCATCACACACACATGGAGGAACTGATCGTGGAGTATTAGTGATTCATCAGGGTGGATCATCCACCAAATCAGTGACTCCTCTGCCATCAGCCTACACCTTTGTGCCACCAGCTGCCTTCAGGACAAAAGACTTCAATGCTCCTATTGTACAAGGTCCTGTGAGACCTTCTGACCTCCTGGTTACTGCAGCTGCCAAAGAAGATGAGTATGCATGGCTCAACAAAGTCAAAACAGCTGTTGAAAAGTGTACCATGGATGGCATGATATCGTGGTCTGCTTATCACGCTGACGCACACCAAGCAGTCATTCCACCTGCAGCAATCAACTCACTACTTCCTCTGTTTCTTGATAACGCACACTCAGTGGCAATGGTGCGTCACTCAATGGACATTGTCAGGGCAGCAGTTCAGAATGTGAACCCTGGTCAGATTCCTGTCCTTGCTGCTGATCAACCTCTGTATGCACTTGCTAAGGAAATTCAGTGGACCTGGCCAGCCACTCACGGAGAGGATCACTTTGTGATCATGTTCGCTGGGAGACTGGCTAGAAGACAGTGGCTGGACAAATGCATTGGTACAGGCTGGTATTGCAAGTTCGGGAACTTCAAAGTCCTTTATAAATGTCAGCCATGTCACCAAGACCCGCCATGCACACCAGGTCACAGCTGCAAGCCTGTATACACTTCTACAACAAGCCTACACCAAAGACTGCACATCTGATGATATTGATGAAATACAATCTGATAGTGTGCCTTTTGAGGAATGGTGCATACAGCGAGCAAAGACCACTGTTCACTTTGACTACTGGCTTAAGACCCTGTCTTTGGAGCTTCTCATGCTGCGTTACATCAGATCACTTCGGGAAGGTAACTTCCAGCTGTATGTGGAATCCCTGACTCAGATCATGCCCTGGATGTTCTCCCTCGATCACACGCACTACTCTAGATGGCTTTCTGTACACATCCGTGACATGATAACTCTTGCCAAAAAACATCCTGATGTTCTAGCCGAATTCATGTCTGGAAATTTTGTGGTGCACAAAACCTGCAACCAATTCTCTGGCATGGCACTTGACCAGTGTCACGAGCAGAACAATGCAAAGGTGAACGGTTCTGGTGGGGCTATTGGACTGACTGGCAATCCAGGAGCACTCCGACGCTGGATGATAGCCGGGCCAGAAATCGCCAGGATCACATCAGAATTTGAGCAGCAAACAGTAAAGCAGCAACATGGTGCTAGTGGCACTGGACAACATCACCATGATCATAAACCTGGAGTACAAGCTGCCTTCTTGAAGGAAGTTAAGGCACTTGTGAATGTGCTGGGAGAGATGGGGAATCCATTCTTAGAACACAGCCAAGACCTACTAGTCATTGACACAAGGGACATCATGGACCCCCAAGTAGCTGAAACTGTGAGAAGGATTGAAACCCTTGGTGAGGAGCAGTACACCAAGTTTGTGACCGAAAGGCTAGAAAAGTGTACGACACTGGTCACACAAACAATTCCGAAGAACAAACTGCCACTGTTCAGCAGGCCACCATATAAAATTAAGTCCAAACAGAAGGCACAACTTGCAGCTCTAAAAAGTGATTGTGGTCTTTTTTCTCGGCTGTACATCTCCTGCCAAACACGAGATGGAGATATTGACAATTTCTTCTCCCATGAAAACCAGGCAGCCCCACCAGCTCTGTCAACTGGAGGAAAACTCCGCATTGGGGTTAAAGCTGATTTACTTTGCTGCCTGGAATCAGACCTGCTTCAAAATAAATGTGTGCCTGTGGCAGATGTAACAATTTTTGATGGTGCAGTTGTGGTTCAAATGTTAAATCCTGGAACATCAAGGACATTTAAAGAATATGGAGAAAGAATATTTGCACCATACATCTCTGCTCATCTGGTAAAAAGCTGTCGCATCGACCTCGTCTGGGATGTATACCTACCTGCCAGCCTGAAAGCCTCAACCAGACAGAAGAGGGGAAAGGGCACAAGGAAAAGGGTGGCTCCTTCTACTGTCATGCCAAAGAACTGGAGGGACTTCCTTCTATGTGATGAGAACAAAAGTGAATTGTTCACATTCCTCACACATGAAGTGATTAACCTTCCTCTAGCAGAAGGCAAGGAACTATATGCAACAGATGGAAGTGGAGTCCTCTGCTCTCCTGCTGAGTCAAATTCTGCCTACCAAGCCCCATGTTCACAAGAGGAGGCAGACACCCGCCTACTTCTGCATGTGTCAGATGCTGTTCAAAAGGGGTGTAAGAAGGTGACCATGCGCACAGTAGATACTGACGTTGTGGTACTGGCTGTGGCTTCATTCAGAAAGATAGCTCCTGATGAGCTGTGGGTGGCCTTCGGGGTTGGATCAAGCTTTCGCTACATAGCCGTTCATGAAATTGTCAACACAATGAATCCAACCCAGTGTCTGACTCTTCCAGTATTCCATGCTTTCACCGGATGTGACACTGTATCCGCTTTTGCAGGTAGAGGGAAGAAAACGGCCTGGGAAAGTTGGAAATCTTTCCCTGAGGTGAATGATGCTTTCACTGAATTGCTCAGTATGCAAAGTGAGGTTAGTCGAAAATCAATGAAACACCTAGAACGATTTGTAGTGCTGATGTACGACCGAACTAGCGAGTGCATGGAAGTCAATGACGCTAGGAAAAGGCTCTTCACACAGAAGTCTAGAAATCTGGAGAACATTCCTCCAACACAGGCAGCACTCAAGCAGCACATTAAACACACTTGCTACCAGGCCAACTGTTGGAACCAGGCATTGGTCCTGAATCCAGAGATGCCAGACCCATCTGACTGGGGCTGGACACAGGAAACCACTGGGTGGCAGCCGCTTTGGACCACCCTTCCTGAAGCATCTAAGTCATGCCACAAATGAATCTGCTGTCGGTGCCAGAAAGGATGCACTGGACGATGCAAGTGTGCCAAAGCTGCACTCAAGTGCACTGCACTGTGCTCCTGTTCTGGAGACTGTTCGTTGTCCTGCTAAACAGTAGCTTAGTAGAAGCAGTAGTGGTGAATCAACAGAGCTTAATTTAGCTGTAAATATATTGTTCACTGTTTTGTAAAGTAAATACTTTTACACATACCTCTCCGTTTGCTTTTTGATTTGTGGACTGCGGCATGGGAAAATAACTTATTTTAAGTTGTGTCCTCCAACCCCAAGACTAGGGCATAACAGTTAGATTTTTTTCGGCAATCATTTGTATGTAGTATTCTATTAGACCATGGGTGTTAATTTATCCTTATTATTTCTTAAAAAGGCAAGCAAATGGTTTCCCTATTATATATCTCAACCAGTGTTACAACTTAATTTAAAGGTTCTAAACTAAAAGGCAGATCATCGCTAACGTGGGCTTGCCTTGTGACCTCGATAACTCAAAAGGTTTTAATGGGAAACATGTCAAATTTTCTGTGAACATTCATGACAGGTACAGGACCAACCACGTGGATTTTGGTAACCCTAAGAGATTTGATGTAGCGCCACCACCTGGCAAAGTTCGCATTTACGGACAAAATTTGGTAAATTCTTACCTTGACCTTGACCTAAATATGTTTCCTCAAACACTAGGTTTCTCAAAAGTGTCACCAAATGATTGGGCATATCAACTTTAGTTGGAAATGACATCTTAAATGTTTTATAACATTGCATGGTTCCAAAATTATGAGCGTCTGAACATTATACCCAGCGGAATGTCGGCCATCTTGAATTTGGCGTCTCACGGCCGTCACAGGCAAAATCTGACTTCCCTCCACATCTTGAAATACACCTTATGGCATGTACTAACTATGTTAGAAATTTCATGCTTTGAGAGCTCCTCGGCCTTTACCTCGCCATTAGGCATTTCCGTTTCCTATTGGAGGCTCGGCCATTCTCCGTTTTCGTGGACCACAAGCCATTGACGTTCGCGATGGCGAAGGTTTCGGAGCCGTGGTCTGCCCGTCAGCAGCGCCAGCTGGCCTACATCTCAGAGTTTACAACGGACATCCGCCATGTGGCGGGTAAGGACAATCACGTCAGGGTCACCAATGTAGGAGATCGCAATGAAATGGAGACGGAGACTTGATTGCCGGTGAAAAACACGAGAAGGATTTATTTCCCAAAACACAGAACCTGCACAGCCAGAGGTGCGTTCCTTAAGACGTGCGTCGTAACACCCAGGTGGGTCCCACGTGCACAAAGTGCACAATTGTTATTAAAATGTGAGCTTATCCGCTGTACTATGGTCCCCTATTGTTTCTGAAACGTTTTCCCCCCCCTCAAATTCTGTAAAAGTCATACTGCAGCCTGTACCGTAATTTGAAAACTCTTGAAATGTTCAGGTATGGTTACCAATACCCCCCCACTAGCCATAATCCCAAATTGTGGTACTGCATCCAAAGGTGGCGCTATTTAAGAAAATTATGAACTAGCTTTATTTCTCCTTGCTAGATTGACCTGGAAGCAAAATTCTTTCATCATATTAATCTCTAAAATCAGATGGATATTTCCCCCCCCTGGTTTTCTGCTCTAAAATTTTTCACTTTTCCCACAATTTCTTAGAAAAGCCAAACGTCCACAGTCTCAACCCATTTTGCAGATATTACCATTTTGTTATTGTATAATAATAATATATAATATAATAATATACGGCTATCATTAGGTGGATACCATTAACAGTGCACATTTTCAGATCTGTACTCTTTTAAGAAAGCCCTTAATTCTCTCGTGAAATGTGCGCTTGGAGTTTTCTTGATGGTGTGTGCTTATCAATCGACAATTTCACAATGTGAATGAGGTTAATGCAGTTCATGAATGTCAGTGCCTCAACGGGATAAGGCCGTGTTCTGGTGTTCCTTAGGTTGAGAGTTCGAATCCTGATTAGAGCATGCTGAACATGACATTCTGTCAATGTCACTCATTGTCATTTAAGAAACACAACATTGAACAGCACCTGAAATTCATCAGGCAATCAACATTCCGGCTCATTCGTTTCCGAGAATGGGTCTGCCAAGACACAGTATGAAATTAAGGGGAACTTCTTCATCAACATTTTTCCTTCATAATTAACTCTGTTATATTTATATTTCTTCCGTTAGTGTTCTTGACAACAAATGTTTAATTTCCCAAGAATTTCAAAGATTGTTCAGGTATATGCTTTGAAGAAAGCCCTTAATTCACTTGAGAAATGTGTGCTTTGAGTTTTCTGGATGTTGCGTGCTTATCAATAGTCATTCTGACCATGTGAATGAGGCTGCAGTTCAGGTTTATAAGTGAAACATCTTTCCTTAAATATGACAATTATATGTTATATTTATATATCTTCCATTAGTTTGTTCTTGACTTTTAATTTTGCTCAGACCCCGTTAATCCCCGCTTGCGGTTATATTTTTATTTATTCTATTACTATTTCATTTTTCTATTACTAATTCCGTGCCGTCCAAACACAATATTCTGATTTCAAATTGTAGAATGTAAACGTATTTCAAGTTTATTGAACATATACATTCAATATTAAGCTTTAATGACGCAGACTTCATTGCACACACTGTTTACAGAAAAAGAAAAAATTGAAGATAAAAGATTCCTTGATTATTACAACCCATTATACTGCCGAAGGCAGTCAGAAATAAATATACACATCTGCCTATCATATTCCTTATGCCCTATCGCCTATACAACGTTTTAAATAATATCTCTCAGTGCATCCTAGAATATGGTATACTTATACCATACAGTACCACACAAGACTCAATCGTACATTTTAATTTATTATTAATGCAATACACAAGAGTAAAAACATTCATTACATTCATGAAATAATATCTGTCAGCGCAGAAGAGTAGACAGTCATAAATATGCACATCTGCCTATCTATTATAATAAAATTATTAATAAAACATTTCATTTGAAGACGCCTTTTATCGGCACTCGAGGACACCCAAAGATACACAAAAGTCATTGAAGAGAAATAACAAAAGGATAAAGAAAAGATAATAACAAAAGTAAGAGCGATAGCAATTGGCATCAGATGGAAAATGGCAGTTTTAAACACGGGTTTAAGTTGTGATTTGAAATGGGGGGAATGAGTGGATGTTTCTGAGTTGGTGTGGAAATGAATTCCAGAGACGGGGACCAGAGCGGCTGAACGCTCTGTGCCCCGTGGTATATGGAGGAAGAGGAAGAGGCAGGATGAATATGATCTTCATGCCTATACATTCCTGAAATAACATCTGTCAGCGTATTCCTAGAATAGGGTGGCATCGGAGTCTGGCCGATACTTATACAATGCTCACCACACAAGATATTGTGTATTAAAACGGCCGAATGTAAAATGTTTTCAACTAAATTAAACATAAACATTCAATCTTACATTTTAATTGGTAATTAATGCAATGCACAAAAGTAAAACCAATACAAATCTAACAATTGATGATCCTTTAAAACATATGCACATCTGATTATAATAATTATAATGCCTCACAGATTGCCGTTATAATGAGAAATAAAAAATAACAGACATGTCCCCTTATTCTTAGTTTGTCAGTGCAGCACGGTGGCCCGGCTGGAGTTTGGCTTTAGTATCTGCAGGGTGATGATCAGTCTGATCGTCCACCGGAACCACGGGTAGAACAAGGCGTACATCAGCGGGTTCAGGCAGGAGTTCAGATACAACAACAGGCTGCTCCAGAACCAGGCGGCAGAGTTCACCGACACATCCTGACCAATGAACCCGAGGGAGGGAAAGAAACACAGGAGGAACACCACCACCACCACGCCCAGCCTCCGCGCCGCCTTCAACTCCGACCGCCGAGCCACCACCCCCACCGCCGCCGCCCCCACCGCCGCCGCCCACGACGACCTCATCTTCCGCGCCTGGGACAGAGCGGCGCCGAAGACCTGCAGGTACAACGCCACCACGGTGGATATGGGCGCCAGGAAGGTGACCAGCAGCTCCAACCAAGCGGATGACCCGTCCACTATCACCACACATTCCCCCTGGCACGACGTCCGTCTGGGCGGCCCTCGCATGTTCACAACCAAGAGGCCGCCGTTGTAGACGACGGCGCACGACCAGCAGAGGCCCACGGCGAGCTGCACCCGGCCCATGGTCACCTCGCTGGCGTAGCGTAGCGGCTGGCAGACGGCCAGGTAGCGGTCCAGCGATATGAGCAGGATGCTGGCCACCGACGCCGAGGTCAGCACGTAAGTCAGCATGTAGAACGCGGAGCAGAGCCAGGGACCCAGGAACCAGCAGGAGCTGATGTAGTACTGCGCCCCCAGGGGCATCACCACCAGGCCGATGAGCAGGTCGGAGCCGGCCAGGGACAGCAGCACCATGTTGGTGGGCGTGTGCAGCTGGCGGAAGTGGGCGATGGAGACGATGAGCAGCAGGTTGAGCAGCACGGTGAGGAGCGCCAGGGAGAAGGTCAGGATGTAGAGGAGGCTGGCGCTGAAGCGGGGCCCAAGGCTCAGCCGGCAGGAGGTGTTGAGCAGCAGGGGGTAGCAGAGGTCCGGCCCTGACCCTGCCAGCGGGCTCCTCAGTAGGGGAGACATGGCGGAGGACAGGGTGTCGAGGTGCAGGAGGTGGAGCGAGGTAGCAGAGGCCGGCTGAGGACCAGGAGTGAAGACCTGGCAGCGTCTGTGGCTCAATCCCTCCTCGGTACAACGGTTATACCCCTCCCTCCCTCCCCCCCCCCCCCCCCCCCCCCCCCCTCCCTCCCTCTCTCTCTCTCTCTCTCTCTCTCTCTCTCTCTCTCTCTCTCTCTCTCTCTCTCTCTCTCTCTCTCTCAGTGCGCTGAGTTTTGACCTCCAGAGAACCATCCAGAGGACAAGCCGGAGTACTAGCCGGAGAACACTGACACTTAATGGCTGTTTATGTACAGAGAACCAGTCAGCGCACAGTAATACACAGACACTCAGAAAACCAGCCAGAGCACATTAATTCACAAACACTAAACAGCTGTTTATATTCAGAGAACCAGCC
This sequence comes from Gadus chalcogrammus, assembly GCF_026213295.1. Classification (NCBI taxonomy): domain Eukaryota; kingdom Metazoa; phylum Chordata; class Actinopteri; order Gadiformes; family Gadidae; genus Gadus; species Gadus chalcogrammus. The sequence continues at coordinate 9,345,317 of NC_079418.1, forward strand.
AGAACACATTAATACTAGGGGTGGGAATCTCTTGGCACCTCACGATTCGATTAGATTCCGACTATGAGGTCAACGATTAGATTCTGAAGCGATTATCGATGCCTCTCGATGCATCTCGATTCAACAATTTTTTTTATGTACATTTCCATGCGTGATTTTCAAAAATATATATATACATCTGGGTTTGCTACACAGAGTTTGCTAATCACTTCCTACTTTTGTGATGATCATTAAAGACATCAACAGATTAATTAACTTATTGTAGCGGTATCGTAATTCACTGTGTATGTTGTATGGTGCGTGCCCCCTTTAAGGGAAGGGGGCGTGGGACCCACCTGGGTGTTACGACGCACGTCTTAAGGAACGCACCTCTGGCTGTGCAGGTTCTGTGTTTTGGGAAATAAATCCTTCTCGTGTTTTTCACCGGCAATCAAGTCTCCGTCTCCATTTCATTGCGATCTCCTACATTGGTGACCCTGACGTGATTGTCCTTACCCGCCACATGGCGGATGTCCGTTGTAAACTCTGAGATGTAGGCCAGCTGGCGCTGCTGACGGGCAGACCACGGCTCTGAAACCTTCGCCATCGCGAACGTCAATGGCTTGTGGTCCACGAAAACGGAGAATGGCCGAGCCTCCAACAGGAAACGGAAATGCCTAATGGCGAGGTAAAGGCCGAGGAGCTCTCGATCGAAGGTGCTATATTTCCGTTCGCAGGGGCGGAGCTGCCGGCTGAAGAATGCCAGCGGCTGCCAGACGCCGTTCACCAACTGCTCATGCACAGCACCAACTGCATAGTCCGAAGCGTCGGTGGTCAGGGCAATCAGCGCCGCAGGCAAAGGATGTGCCAGCATAGTCGCCTCGGCCAATGCCCGTTTAGTGTCCCCAAAGGCCGCCTCTCTCTCAGCGGTCCAGTCAATAATATGCTTCGTGGTCTTACCCTTGAGTGCCTCATACAGGGGCCGCATGAGCCGGGCCGCACGGGGAACAAAACGGTGATAAAAGTTCACCATCCCCAAAAACTCCTGCAGGGCTCGAACTGTAAGAGGGCGCTGAAAGTCCGCCACTGCAGCCACCTTCGAGGGCAGGGGAACAGCTCTCTCCTTGGTGATGCGGTGGCCCAGGAAGTCAATGGCGATCCTGCCGAATTGGCACTTGGCTGGATTGACAATCAGGCCATGCTGGCTGAGCCGCTCGAAGAGTGTCCGCAGATGCCTCATGTGCTCGGCCGTGGAGGCGCTGGCGATCAGAATGTCATCCAGGTAAACGAACATGGCAGGCAGAATGGCAGGTCCCGCAGCACGGTGTCCATCAGGCGCTGAAAGGCCTGGGCTGCGTTCTTCAGGCCGAACGGCATCCGTAAAAACTCAAATAGTCCAAACGGAGTGATCACCGCCGTCTTCGGGACGTCCTGCGGCTGGACGGGCACCTGGTGATAGCCCCGAACGAGGTCCACCTTGGAGAACACTACCGCACCGGCCAGGCGGGCAGAAAAGTCCTGGATGTGGGGAATCGGATAGCGGTCGGGCACCGTAATGTCATTGAGCCGGCGGTAATCCCCACATGGACGCCACCCACCGCCAGGCTTCGAGACGATGTGGAGCGGGGAAGACCTAGCAACGGCGAGCTTAGCAGAGTCGAGGCGCCGGGCCCTGGCGTAGACCGGCGGGCCAGTGGTCGCGATGTGATGCTCCACTCCGTGCTTGGTGGCGGCAGCTGAGAACGTGGGCTCCGTAAGCTCCGGGAATTCCGCGAGGAGGGAGGAAAACACATCGGAGGGTGAGAGTGCGCCCGACAGCTTCGTCGTGCCCGAGCCACTGAGCTCACATGCCAGGGAGCTAAAAGTCTCAGCACTTATCAAGCGCCGGTTCATCACATCCACCAAAAGGCCATTGGCGCAGAGGAAATCGGCGCCGAGGAGGGGTGTGGACACCTCCGCGGTGACAAAATCCCAGCCGAAACGCTGACCCCCGAAACATAAAGAAACAGTCCTAGTCCCAAAGGTGCGGATGGGGCTGCCGTTGGCGGCCTCCAGGGCGGGGCCGTGGCCGCCCCCCATTCTGTCAATACGTGACGCGGGCAGAACGCTCACCTGGGCCCCCGTGTCACACAGGAACCGTCGCCCAGAGCCTGTGTCTGTGATAAACAACAGACCCCCAGAACGGCCGACACACACGGCAGCTAGCGAGTGCCGGCCCGTGCATTTCCCGATGCCACGAAACTACACGGGGGGGGCACCTTCTAGCTTTGGGTCCATACAGGGCGTGGAAATAGCACAGGCCTGCAGACTGCTGTGGCTGTCGTCGTGTCGCCGCGGCCACAGCGATGGTGTCCGTCATCTCCAGGTTGCCAGTGGTGTGAGCCAATACGGCCGTGCAGCGTTCGCGCCCGGCGGCGAAAAAACAATCCGCCTCCCTAGCCAGAGCCCGAAAGTCCGTGGTGTCGCTGTTGGCTAGAGCTGCCCTGACACGCACTGGCAGCTGCTGCATAAATAAACCCCGAAACAAAAAACAAGGCTTATTACTCCCCAGGAGATTGAGCATGTGATCCATGAGCTCCGATGGTTTGGAATCCCCGAGGCCATTCAATGCCAGAAGCTGCTCGCCCCGTTCAGCCTCCGACAAACAGAACGTCTCCATCAGGAACCCTTTTAGCAACTCATACTTCCCACGGGCCGGGGGGTCCTCGAGAATATACATCGCTCTGGCCGCCGTCGAGCCACCAAGCGCGGAGACTACATAATAAAACTTGGTTTCATCCGCAGTAATCCCCTTCAGCGCGAACTGCGCCTCCGCTTGCGCGAACCAGACCCGTGGCTGCCGTTCCCAAAACTCCGGGAGCTTCAGGGAGACTGCCATCACCGGAGCAGCAGCCACGGAATCTTCCGCCGAATCGAACTCCATAGCCCAATCTCCGATCTGCGCGTCCTCGCTCTTCCAGCGCATAGAACAGTAATCCGGTAAAAACGTCCGAAAACTGTCAGGGTCACCAATGTAGGAGATCGCAATGAAATGGAGACGGAGACTTGATTGCCGGTGAAAAACACGAGAAGGATTTATTTCCCAAAACACAGAACCTGCACAGCCAGATGTGCGTTCCTTAAGACGTGCGTCGTAACACCCAGGTGGGTCCCACACCCCCTTCCCTTAAAGGGAATCGACTACACCAGCATGGCAGGTGATCAGGCCTCCGACCCGGAGGTCCAGGCTCTGAGGACAGCTGTCACGGGACTCAGTTTGGAGGACATCAAGTATGACAACGTCGGTGCCACGCTCCTGTGTGACGTCTCCACTGGACAGCCAAGGCCGGTCGTGCCCGGCAGTTGGAGGCGTCAGGTTTTCGATGCCGTGCACTGCCTTGCCCATCCTGGGCGGAGGACATCGCAGCAGCTGGTGGCCGGGAAGTTTGTCTGGCATGGCCTTAAGAAGGACATTCGGGACTGGGCTCGGGCCTGCGTGGTTTGCCAGCGAGCCAAGGTACATCGGCATGTGACTGCTCCGCTGGCGCATTTTTCAGTGCTGGAGCGGCGGTTCGACCACGTGCATGTGGACCTGGTGGGGCCCCTGCCGCCCTCTCAAGGGTTCAGCTACCTCCTGACGATGGTGGACAGGACCACCCGCTGGCCGGAGGCTGTCCCGCTGGCATCCACTACGACCTCTGACGTGGCCCGGGCGTTCATAGGCACCTGGGTCGCCCGGTTTGGCCCCCCTTCTGATGTCTCCTCTGACAGGGGACCTCAGTTCACTTCCGAGCTGTGGAATGCGGTCGCCGGGGGCCTGGGTGTGCGGCTCCATCGAACAACCGCTTATCACCCACAGGCTAATGGGTTGTGTGAGCGGTTCCATCGCTCCTTGAAAGCTGCACTCCGGGCCAGCCTTACGGATGACGGTTGGGTCGATAGGCTCCCCTGGGTCATGTTGGGCCTCCGGACTGCCCCTAAGGAGGACCTGCGGGCTTCGTCGGCCGAGCTGGTTTACGGGCAGCCACTACGGGTTCCAGGGGATTTCATCCCCACCGCCACAGCTCCCTGGTCGGCGGCCCAGGAGCGGACCTCGCTCCAGGACAGGGTCCGGGGTTTCACACCATGCCCACCTCGCAGCACGGCCTCCCGAAGGCTTGTGTGCCGCCCAGCCTGCGGACGGCGGGGTACGTGTTCTTCCGCCATGATGCCCATCGGGGCCCTTTCCGTCCTCCCTACGACGGTCCGTTTCGCGTCCTGGAGGCCGGTGACAAGGCCTTCTTGGTAGACATTGGGGGCAGGCCTGACTACATTTCGGTCGATCGCCTTAAGCCGGCCCACCTGGATCTGGACCAGCCCGTGGGGTTGGCTCTGCCCCCGCGGCGGGGTCGTCCTCCGGTTTCCAAGCCACACCGCCTCATGACTCCTGCGCTGCCTGCTGTGGCCCCCTCGGCCCCCGCACCGGTTCCGCTGAGTCGTTTCGGGCGGGTGCTCAGGGCTCCTTCCCGTTGGCCTTGACTGTTCGGGAGTGTGAATTCTGGGGGGGCGTCTGTAGCGGTTTCGTAATTCACTGTGTATGTTATATGGTGCGTGCCCCCTTTAAGGGAAGGGGGCGTGGGACCCACCTGGGTGTTACGACGCACGTCTTAAGGAACGCACCTCTGGCTGTGCAGGTTCTGTGTTTTGGGAAATAAATCCTTCTCGTGTTTTTCACCGGCAATCAAGTCTCCGTCTCCATTTCATTGCGATCTCCTACATTATCTAATATTTCATAAGAGAGAAAGCTTTTGTCACAAATATGACTTTCTATGAACAATGCAATAATCAATGCAGCTTGCATTATAACACAATATGGAAGCATGCAAAAAATAGGTTTCAGTTTTATTTTCTTTCTAATCTTTCTTTTCTATGTCATTAAAGGAAAAGCTGCTCTTGAATTAGAAGGAGTTCTTGTGTCTGGCTGTGAGTTTGCACGCATGCTATGCGTAGGCTGAATCGCAATCGTGTCAAGACTTATCAGATTGGCCAATGCACACTGAAGATAAATTCAATGATTTTAAAATTACAAAACGTATCCCTCTCTGGCGAACAGAATGTTGCAGCAGGCAAAAAAATAAATAATTCCCATTATTAATTTATCTGCATCGAGACAGAATAGTTCTGGCGAGTATCGCGATGCATCGAAGAATCGATTATTTTTCCCACTCCTAATTAATACACAGACACTCAGAGAACAAGCCAGAGCACATTTATATAGACATTCAGAGAACCAGTCAGAGCACAGTTATACACAGCCACTCAGAGAACCAGTCAGAGCACAGTAATACACAGACACTCAGAAAACCAGCCAGAGCACATTAATACACAGACACTAAACGGCTGTTTGTATTCAGAGAACCACCCAGAACACATTAATACACAGACGCTCAGAGAACCAGTCAGAGCACAGTTTAACAGACACTCAGAGAACCAGTCAGAGCACAGTAGTACACAGACACTCATGTAATTCATGAGTGTCATTAGCGACACCTGTGTTTACTCTACTTTACTCCGGCTTGAGTAGGATCTCCAAATCAAAGGTTATTTTTTGTGAATTTCCCCATCTCTTTGAGAACAGTGAATTTAAATTATATAAAAAATAAATAATTAATTAATAATAATAAATAAATAAAATATTATGTTTTTTTCATCGTGAGCGCTTGACAGAGCTAATCAGTCTCATCTGCTTCCATTGATTTTGGCAAATTGATTGCGGGGCTACTGCAGAAAAAACCAAAAGATTTTTTTCTTTTGTGATATGTGCCTTCAGTGAGGGATGAGGGATTTGTCCCTATGAATAGTTATACCATTGAAATACCATTTTGGCATGTCAGTAATACTATTATTATTTATTTATTTTTCTTTTACTAAGCACACTTCCTTGTTCTTTCTAATGCAATTATGGGGCCGGCAAATACTTATCTAGTATGTGGTTGGATAATACATGGCCTAACCACACAAAATCACACATCAACAGACACACTGAAAAAAAACTAAAACTTTGTCAAAATTATATTGTTTCAGACAATTTTCTACTTTCATTGAGGGGTGTATATCTTTATTCCCTTGAAGACCTATTGAAGACACATTTGGAAAAACAATATAAACAGCACATTCAGAATAGCTATGTTCGTCGTTTCTGCCTGAACTAAGAGGTCAGAGGTGGAAAAGGTTGTTTTACTGAGTTGATGCTTGCTGTCTACAAGCCATGGCCATTTAAGAAAATGTGTTCCTGGTTCTGGGACTCGGTGGCTGGAGATAGCATGCTACAGCTAGCATAGCTATGTACCGTCTAGGTGAAGGATCTCAAACTGGTTGTCCGGGTAAAACAACCCTCCTTTGTCCATTTGAACCGACCAATGAGCTGAGTTGGGACACATTCAGATACAATTCTTTATTCAGCCACACTTAACTAATATGTTTGCTCCCTTATGAATTAATATTGTTGTTTATACATCAGGCCATACTGCCAAACTGGGCCTCATTTGAGTTGAACATCAGGTCAGGATTTGGCTTCATCAGGAATGGCCCTCAGAATAACGCACACACACGAACGGACTCAGGAATACACCTGGGTCACGTGAGAACCTCCTCATAGGAATCCATTGGCTCCTTGTTAGGAACCTCCTCATAGGAATCCACTGGCTCCTTGTTAGAAACCTTCTCATAGGAATCCACTGGCTCCTTGTTCTTCTGTAAGCGGTGGGGGCCACAGAGGTGTCTGTACTACTTATAGGTGTCACAAAACACACTTCACACAACACATGATGTAACCTTTACCGTATTATCTACTCATTGAGGTTAATGCAAAAGTTACCCTCCAACTTTGACAATGAACTACTGAGAAGGCAATTCTCACATGCAAACACACATTCTTGTCTGTTCGTATGGGAGAATCGTATGTGTGTTTTTTTTCACAATAAAGTAATGCAATAAAATTAAAGATGAAAATTTATGTAGAAAGTCAAGTGCAGGAGGGGGACAGAAATCCCAGATGTCTTATAAGACTCTCTCCCCTCAAAACCACAGGTTCTGTTTCAAACGAGAAATAACGAGAGAACTAGTCACTGTTCTCATATTATGAATATTTCTATAAATGAATTTGCTCAAACTAACCTAGGTTTAGACATTTTATTGGACAACTCAAACTTCATTCAACACCCAGAAATAAAGAACACAAAGTCTGTGAGTTACTGGGCTATCTTGGGGCCTCTAAGGATTCTGTATTTTGCTTAGGAAATTTCCTTTCCTAACGAGAGAACCCGGTAATACTTTGAGGAAAGTTTGTGGGGGTTTCACCTGGGGGCCGTACACGGCCCCCAGGTGAACTTTACTGAACTTTACATTTACAACATCAACATTTTACTGTCTTAATGTTGTAAATGTAGAAAATGTTCTTAAACTTTTCTGTTGTTTGTTGTCCCTGCATCACACATTGTTTAATTACAACGTAGTATAGTAGAGCTATAAGTATGTTAAAAAAGGTCTCATATTATGAATATTTCTATAAATGAATTTGCTCAAACTAACCTAGGTTTAGACATTTTATTGGACAACTCAAACTTCATTCAACACCCAGAAATAAAGAACACAAAGTCTCTGTGAGTTACTGGGCTATCTTGGGGCCTCTAAGGATTCTGTATTTTGCTTAGGAAATTTCCTTTCCTAACGAGAGAACCCGGTAATACTTTGAGGAAAGTTTGTGGGGGTTTCACCTGGGGGCCGTACACGGCCCCCAGGTGAACTTTACTGAACTTTACATTTACAACATCAACATTTTACTGTCTTAATGTTGTAAATGTAGAAAATGTTCTTAAACTTTTCTGTTGTTTGTTGTCCCTGCATCACACATTGTTTAATTACAACGTAGTATAGTAGAGCTATAAGTATGTTAAAAAACATGCCAAGCAAAGTAACGGTATATCAGTTAATATGTGTCATCAGTGATGTTTAGTATAGTAATGTCACCTACAGTGTTGGGGGTAACGCGTTACAACTAAAGCGTTAGAGTACTCTTATTCGTTTTTTTCAGTAACGAGTAACCTAACGCGTTAGTTTTGCGAATTCAGTAACCAGTAACTCGTTAATTTCCAAAATAACCACTTGTTACTCCGTTACTTTAAGAATTTCCCTCGATAAGGAAAGTAAAGTCCCAGGTTTTCTGCATTTAGTCAGATGCTGCTGCCCTGCCCCTTGCATCTCTCTCTCTCTCTCTCTCTCTCTCTCTCTCTCTCTCTCTCTCTCTCTCTCTCTCTCTCTCTCTCTCTCTCTCTCTCTCTCTCTCTCTCTCTCTCTCTCTCTCTCTCTCTCTCTCTCTCTCTCTCTCTCTCTCTCTCTCTCTCTCTCTCTCTCTCTCTCTCTCTCTCTCTCTCTCTCTCTCTCTCTCTCTCTCTCTCTCTCTCTCTCTCTCTCTCTCTCTCTCTCTCTCTCTCTGTGTGTGTGTGCGCGCGCACCTGTGTGTGTAAGCTACGTGTGTTTGTACCGCGGCAAGATGGCCGAGAAGATAGCCTTAGATTCATGGAGGTACGCTCATTATTTTGAGTTACAGAGCGAAAAGGACAAGAAGAACATTGTGGTCAAATGCAATCTGTGTGTAGGTGGAAAACTTCTGTCAACTGCCAAAAACTTTGGTGATGAATAGGTTAAAGGTAGCCTACGTGATTGTTATGAATGTAGGGCTATAGGGTCACACGAACATTTTCAGTTCTTCAATGTTTTTTTAGTGCCATGCACTGTTTTTTGTGCAACGCATACGGTTAAATTGAGTTAAATTTCCAATTCTAAAAGGTTGCGTGCCTACCTGTTAAGCACTTTGTTAGGCGCCTGCACTTGTAAAGTGGATAAGCTATGTGTGACGCACTGTTCTTTTGTGCGCAGCCAATACGGTAAGCTACATTCTGTTAAAATAACTGCCTGTTACCGGAGTATGTTATTCATGGAAGCTGTTCAAATGATCAAAGGATGAATGCCTGTTAAATAAAACGTGCAATATGATGACTGTCTTTCCTGTCATTATGCTATAGGTTCATGATTGATTCATAAACGGTCAGCACTGTTGGTGCATCTAAAGGAGGATGTGTGTTGTTGTTGCGCTAGGCGGACACGCACGGACCCCAAACACATTTTAATTGTTGGTAACGCACGAGTACTCTAACGCGTTTCTTTTATTTATAGGTAACGTAGTAACGTAACGGATTACTTTTAATTAATAGTAACAAAGTAACCTAACGGATTACTTTCAAAAGTAACGATACCCAACACTGGTCACCTAACTGGGCAACGCTCCGCTCGCTATGTGAATGGGGGATGGAAAACTCAATCTTAGCTAGGGCTACCAAAGGGCTAGAACCGGCCCTGGGGCAGAGAGCGGGAGACAGGCGACGTCGGACAAAGGTAGAGAGCTTTGTTTAGCTTCGTCATGTACGACGATGTAAAAAGCACATTCAGAAAAGCTTTGTTTATTACACGGCTCTTCTTAATGCTGTAGAATGCGCCATTCACTTGAATTGGCCTTCCCAACGTTCAGCTGTCAATTATTTTTGCATAATCGACCATTGCTAAGCATATTTGACCGATGTCAAGGAGAGTGGATTTTAAGCCTCTGATTCACGTCTTTGGTATCACTCTGCAAGTGGTCCAGTAATTTATCAACCCCAGCATATTCGGTTGCTAAGCGACGTCAACAGGGATGGACTGGGACAAAAATTTGGCCCGGGACTTTGGGATGGAGAGGCCTTTTATGAGACCCCGGGAATAGCGTGCGTAGAATTTTGCCACGGTGTAAAATAATAAAAACTAGTCCTTATCCGTGGATATGTGCATTGCAACTGCATGTCAATGTTGGGATGTGCATGTGTTTAGAATAGCCTATTGTGAAGATCACTGGCAAATATTTTCTAAGCAATCTTGTCCATGTACAAAATATTAGAAATTGCATGTGCCTAGAAAGGTAAATCAGGGCTGAAAATGATCTAAATAGTGCAAGATACAATTTCTTTTGTGGAAAAAAATGGTCACATACACAGGGTTTGGGAGATGGGGGCGGGCCGGGGTTTGTTGTGCGTTGCTGTGTTTACCGGTGTTGAAGTGTTCCAATGGTTTATTAGCGGTGGTATCTAATAAATCGCTCTCTAATCAATACTTCATTCACTGCCTCTTCCGTGGTCATTACAATATTATGAATAGTTCTCCGACGTCTCTGGTACTTCCATAATTAGTTTAAGTTAACATATATTGCCAAACATGCTCGCTAGTGCACCTGTCATCGCTATACTGCTGTGTCCTGTTCCCGCCGAACCATTGGTCTCGCTGACAGGGGCGTCGCCGTCAACCTTGGCTTCTCCACGGAAAAGGTTGGTTAATTTAGCACATTTGGCTGCGTCTTGCTCTAAACATTTTTCCCTTTTCAACCTCAACTTCTGAGCGCCACCCAATTCTTTTTCCTCTCCACCACCTTTTTTCCTTTTTGACATATTCGTATTTCTGTGTAACTTCAGTGAGCTCAACGAGAAGTAAGTGACCCGGCCGTGTGTCAGGCTGAGCCAATCAGAAATGACAGACCGCTGAGCAGTCCAAGTTGTGAGGGGCCGTTTGGCCGCTCGCTTTGGCCGCTTGCTTTGCCCCCATTCACTGTGGGGGTGCTCCCCCCTCTTAATTGACAGTAATACATCGGCCCCGTTTCACCGTCAGGCAAGAGCTCCGTTTCGCGCTGTAAGCAAATATCCGGCAGCAGCCCACCCCAAATCACGGCTTACTTAACGTTTTCATTTTTTTTGACATCTTTTACAACAAAAAAATAAAAAATATATAATAAAAAATAAAAATAATAATAATAAAAAATAAAAATCTAAAAGAATTACGGCCGGCCGGCTCGGCCTGAAATCGTCCGGCCGTTCGGGAAATCTCCCGAACCTCCCGATGGCCAGTCCGCCCCTGGACGTCAACGTCTTTGGCAAACAATGTCTCTGCTGATCAACACTATGAATGGTAACAAATAAATTGTAAAAAGACACGATATGTGAAGTCATATTTTTTTTGTTTTGGGGATTTCGGGAATAAAATGTTACTGATAATGACCAGCGTTCTATACATTATCCCTTACTTATTAGTTTTTGCAACAACAAAGAGGTCAAACAGGTACTTTGCTTGCTTTCTACGTAAAGATAAAGGCATTCCCTTTGCGTCACATGAGATTCTCCTCAAAGGATTCCTTTGGCTCCTTGCTGTTGTTCTTTGTTGGCCACAGAGGAGTCTGTACTACTAAGAGGTGTTACAAAAACACGCTTCACATAACACATGATGCACCTATTACCTCCTCATTAAGGTTCAGGTAAGTTAAAAAAAAGTAAGGAAAAGAGAGATCGCAAATAACAAACCCTAGAGAAGGAAACACATCTTTTGTTTATTTATTTGCCTAATGAAAGAATAAGATAAAAGTACTTTAAAAAGAACATTTAGATCAAATTGAATTTAGGCTAATTTAAACCGCTGTTCGCTCTAGAGAAGCAACAGTGGAATTGTGTTGTTGTTTTCCATCTAAAATAACTGTAATGTTGTTTTTTTTGAGAGTAAGGAAAAGCTTTGCCTCTTCATCGGTCCACACGTATCTATTAATCACATTGGCCATCTGTTCCATGGACGTATTTAAAGGATACATTCAGTGTTTCCCACACATTAACGAGACTATGGCCCACCACCAAAAAAAAGAAAAACTCAACATATTGTGTTACTTTGTTTGGGTTAAACCAATTAATGGCAGCTGTGGCTGGTTCAGACTGCATGATTTCAGCCTGATTTTGCCCCGATTCGTTCGTCGCAGACAAAATTGCGAGTCGTAGGCCCTACATGATTTTGAAAAGTCGGCGGCGAGACGAGGTATTGTAATCATAGTTTCATAGTGGTTGGCCATTTAAGCGTGCCGACAGGCTTTTGTCGGGACGCGGAACACGCAACTCAAAAATCGGGGCTGTCCCCGCAAAACCGGGACGTCTGATCACCCTAATGCTGATCGGGCGATTGCGGGTATCAATTGTTGAAAAAAACATTGCTTCGTGGATATTGATGTTAGGCGATGGGTGCGGATGACATTACAGCTCATCCGCGCATCGCTACTAACTAGACTTCACTGCACTACGCAGAGGACCGCCATCATAATGCCTAGTATAGGAACTCAGGATCCATTGTTATTTACACTTTGTTGCTGCGTTGTTGCTGCGTGTATCGTGAACGATACATAGTAAAGATTCTAGAACATTGCACCCTCGAATATTGTAGTGTGGCCAGTCTTCCGACAAGACAAAGCCCGATTTCCTGGCTCTGTGATTGCATAGTGTGAAATTTTAAATCTTGGAGGAATAACTCAGAATCGACTAGTCTAAACAAGCCATCAGAGTGTGTGTGTTTGTTTGTGTGTGTGTGTGTGTGTGTGTGTGTGTGTGTGTGTGTGTGTGTGTGTGTGTGTGTGTGTGTGTGTGTGTGTGTGTGTGTGTGTGTGTGTGTGTGTGTGTGTGTGTGTGTGTGTGTGTGTGTGTGTGTGTGTGGGGGGGGAGTTAGAGAATATTTTGCATGCACAGAATCTATGAATTTAATAGTGGGCCCCAGGAACACATTTTCTTAATTTGCCATGCCTTGTAGACAGCAAACAGCAACTCAGTGAAATACATTACACTGTTGGAGAGAGAGAGAGAGAGAGAGAGAGAGAGAGAGAGAGAGAGAGAGAGAGAGAGAGAGAGAGAGAGAGAGAGAGAGAGAGAGAGAGAGAGAGAGAGACGGACTGTTTAACATGCGTACATGACGGCTGGTTTAGCCTGCTGACCACTGATTGGTCAACGAACAACAGGTGTGAAGCCTCCCCCAGCCCCAGAGTCCAATCAGACTCAGACCAGGTGAGGCTGCTGAGACCAGGGGCCTCTACGAATAGTCAAATCTCCTAACCTTTATGCCTCCTTTCCTTAACCTTTGTGGCAAACGTCATCGGGTCAAGGAGAGATGAAAAGGTGCTTCCTTTCGAACATAGGAAAAGACAGCACTGTTTAAAATGAATTCATCTCCACTCTTCCTAACCGACGTCATTGCGCAACGGCGGGTATTGCCGACCTCTAGCGTCTCTAGCGTGAAACTACAATTTTCCGAAGATGGACTACAACAAGCGCTCTTTGATCCATGCGTTCTTGTCGTACTGATCTCAATCAGGTTACCGCCAACAGTGAGAATCACTTAGGTTGGACTTGGCAAACTAAAATATTTTAGGTCACTTGAATCCCATTTCACATGTGAAAAAAAAGAGGCTAACCTTAGGTTGATGTTGAAATTAACTGCCCCCAGTAGTCTTTCTTAAATGTGAAGTCGGTCTTTTTTTTTCTTATGGTGTATTTTATGTGCTTACTAACCAGCAATAAATGAATTCATTTATATTCAAATAATTACGTTTCTGGAATTGGTATCCATTATATCAATTTTATTTTCTTCTCTTCTCTTATTCTACCTTACCGCGTCTCTCATGCGTCTTCGCGTAGAGTCTGTAAACTCCGTTGGTGGCATGTTGCTTTAAATGTTGCATGTTGCTTTAAATAATCTCCTTAGGAAAGGAAATTTCCTAAGGAGATGACCCGGAAGTGCTTGGAAGAAAGGTGGTTCGAATTCTAAAAGTGCTTATGGTGCGTTTGAGTATTCTCTGCGAACCGACTCGGATCTGACGCCGCACCCACACTTCAAGCGTTTTATTATTTACCTCGTCTTTGGAGGAAAATATGGACGCCACCCGGAAAGCTGTTGTTGCGGTAGCATTGGCAGAGTACCAGGTGCTCCAAAATAGGTAGGCTATAGGGCAGGCCATAGGCAGAGATATGGACGCAGTAAGGTATTGCAGTAATACGAGTGATTGAAATTGCCATTTAAACCACCAAAGTGGCCCAAGCACAATGAAAACAGTTCATGCTTCAAGTCACACCGGGCGCAGCCATCTTGAATTCTGTCTCAGAATTTTGCTCGGTCACCACTGAGTTCAACCGAGATGGCGAGTTCGCCATCCGAGGAAAAGGGGCATTTTTGTGCGTGTCGCTAGGCAACGTCCTCGGACCTCCGAGACGGATGGATAAAACGCAGCATTTAGGAAAGGAACCTCGATGCTTCCTTTAACCCTCGTATATTTAAAGCAACATGCCACCAACAAAGTTTACCGACTCTACGCGAAGACGCATGAGAGACAAGGTAAAGCAAAAGAATAGAAGAAAATAAAATACAATTGACAATGATGGATACAAATTCCAGAAACATGTTATTTGAATCAAAATGAAATCATTTATTCAACTGGCCTAAAATATTTTTGTTGGCCAAGTCCGACATAAGTGATTCTCACTGTTGGCGACAACCTGAATGAAATCAATACGACAAGAACGCATGGATCAAAAGAGCTCTGTTGTAAACCAGGCATCTCCAAACGGCGGTGTGCGGTCCGGGTCCGGATTAAGTGACGGTCCTATCCGGAACCACAATTATTTTTTATTTATTTTTTATTTAACTAAACAAAGCATGATTATGTTAATAAAGACATTTGTCACTGAAATACAAATTGAAAGGCAGAATAGTCCGTAGTACAGCATAAAAACAGCAAAAAGTAATGATCTTCACAGAGCGAAGATCATGCACTCACCGAACTCCCCCCCTCCCTCTGTTTGTAACGGCATGTACGTAAAAGCGTCACTCAAAAAATAGCCAATCAAATTGTTTGTTTAACGGAAGAGCGATTTGGAGTGAAAAAATGGCTTTCTCGAAAATTAGGAAAGTTGACCACGAAAACAGACATTTTAAAGATGAATGGACTGACCAATACATGCTCATGCTCCCGCAAGTCAGCACTAAACCTTTGTTGAGGGTTTTATTTGTTGAAAATGTGGCGCTGATAAAAAGCGGGAATATTAAGCGGCATTACGAATCCAAACACAGATTGTTTCGAGGAAAAGTATCCCCAGAAGTCAGAAGTAATAGCGCGAAAAATATCCGAGCTGAGAGCTCAGTATGAGAGGTCTACGCGAGTCTTCACTCACTCATTAACAGGCTAGCAACGTGCAAATTAATGCTCACTACATGGATTTTGGGGCAACACAAAAAAAACTTTCAGTGACGCGACTGTTGTGAAGGAGTGCTTCAACGCCGCTGCCGAGACGTTACTTGAAGGTAAACACAGGGATGAATTATGTGAAAAAATAAAGCTTAGCTCAATGTCAGCTGCAACGACAGGTGATAAAAAAAAAAGAAAAATCCGAAATGTTATCAGATGACGCACTGTCTCAGCTTGATGCGGCTGTTCAGAGTGCCCCATGCATATCCTTAGCCATTGATGACTCTTCAGATGTAACGGATAATGCCTAGCTTTTGGTTTATGTGCGATTTTTTCATCAAGACAAGAAAGAGATCTGTGAGGACCTGTTGGGTCTAACACCACTTGAGACACACACAAGACGAGAAGATATTTATGAGGCTATTAAGGAGATGCTGTCAAAGAGGGGGATTGATCTAAAAAAAGGTTGTCTCAGTCACTACAGATGGGGTACCTGTTTTGCTTACTTGAAATGTAGGCCTAGTGTACCTGTTTTGCTTACTTGAAATTAAGGCCTAATGCTCTTTTTGTGTTTATTTAAAATGTAGGCCTGGTGTACCTGTTCTGCCTACTGAAATGTAGGCCTTATGCTCTTTTTATGTTTACTTGAAATGCAGGCCTAATGTACCTGTTTTGTTTGCTTAAAATGTTAATATGTGTTACTTTGTCTCACTTGTTTTTCATTGTTAAAAGTAAGCTATTTGGAAATTGAAAAAAAATACATCTGATATTATAAGGAAATATGCCACCGTGTTGATTGTATTTGACAAAAGTAGGCTATAAGGAGGTAGTAGGTTAGAGGTTCAGACCTTTCTTGGAAGGCATTTTTAGTAACTGGACCTTGTTCAATTTTAGTTGAAGACCCCTGACCTAAAGAAACAACAATTCATCATCCGTTTTTCAGCTGTTGACTTCTGACTGACTTTTTGTGACGTTAATGTATCAATGGGTGGGAGGACCTCCTCTGGGAGTCCGCACTCCGCATACAGCAACAATGCCTTTCTCCTCCATGACGCAGTTAAATCTGGACTTCAGAGAGTCAAAGTTCCTGTCCCCCAATTCCTTCTACACCATGGCCAAGATAAGCCCCTCTATGAGTCTTTACTTGTTGTAATTACACGAAATAAAAGGCTACATGTCGGTTTTGTAGTGTTAATACTCTCAATGTTTCGTTTATTCGATTTTTTTATATTCTAGTATTATGTTTATTGTGTTGTGTGCATACATGTTATTAGTGAACCTACAGAGATGTTTTGGAGGCTTTAATCACTGGCATCAGCCTCTGAAGACCCTCCTCTGAAGCAGAGTATTTCTTTAGGTCAAATATGTCCAGCTCCTCTTCTGATGTCAGTAGTATGAAGACCAGAGCTGACCACTGAGCAGGAGAGAGCGATACTCCTGAGAGACTTCCTGATGTCAGGTACTGTTGGATCTCCTTCACTAGAGAATGGTCGTTCAGCTCATTTAGACAGTGGAACAGATTGATGCTTCTCTCTGGAGAGAGATCTCCATTTATCTTCTCTTTGATGCAAGACTCCGGAATCCGAATACTTAGTACATACTATTTCTGTTCAGTGTCTACTACTTGACCGTACTAAATTTGACTGTGTAGTACGGTCTACAGCAATGCGTAGAACGCCTCAGAACGCTTCCGAACACCGCCGAAACTCCACCGGATGTTTGGAGATGACGTATCTCCCCTCAGATGCCGGCAAAATTACCTTGATAAGTCACCTGTTTTCCGTCTTGTCATCGTTGCTATTAAATAAAAAAAATCTCTTTTTACTTAATTACTTACTTTACTTTTTTACTATTTTTAATGTCTCTTTTTTTCGCCGCTTTCTAGAGGTTAGCCATCTCTTCTTTATTCGTTACCAGACTCCGGTTGCATTGTGGGATAGCGTAGTGAACTCCGTTGTTTACTGTGGTGGTAGTACGCATTCGGAAACGTTTTCCGTACTACACAATGCGTACTGAGCATTCGGACGTGCTATATTTGTGGCGTACTACAAAATGCATACTATATAGCAGTCAAGTATGAGTATTCGGATTCAGCCACTGTTTTCTCATGGGTCAGTAATGTACTTCCTCTCTTTCCCAGGAGACCTCGTAGGACAATCGAATTGGTCTCCAGAGAGAGGCCCAGGAGGAAGTGGAGGAACAAGTCCAGGTGTCCGTTGTCACTCCGTAAGGCCTTGTCCACAGCACTCTGGTAGAGTAGGAGAAGTTTATCTTCCCCAGAGTTGGGTTGATCTTCTGAGAGCATATTGACACCAGTATGAAGGAAGGACAAAAAGACATAAAGGGCATGCTCAGATGGACTAAGCAGAACAGCCTGTCCTGTACAGCCCACACTCCTCTTTCAAGATCTGGGTGAACACTCCTGAGTACACTGAGGCTGCTTTGATAGTGTAACACCCAACATTGTAACACCCTGCCATGTCTGCCTCGTAGAAGATCAGGTGGCCACAGGTTGATACTTCCTGTCCCCCTGTATGGACTGAACCCTCGGGAAGTGGCTGTACATCTGAGTCACGGTCTTAGGCATCATTTTCCTGTCTAGGATGTTTTGAAGGGTTAGGCCAGCGTCTCCTCTCTGAATCTCTTCCTGAAGTACTCTCCCTTCTGTGGGTTGGTAAACCTTCTAACCTCTGAAACCATGCCAACACAATCAGCAGGGATCTGATTGGCTGCAGCAGGGTGTGTGGTTATCCAGATGCGAGCGGAGGAAAGCAGGTCGCCCCTGATGAGGTTTGTCAACAGCACGTCCACTGAGGTTGGCTTTGTGACATCAGTCCAGGTCTAGTTGTTCTGGAAGTCCAGAGGAAGTCAACACACATCCAGTCCATCCAAGATGAAGACAACTAGGAACCGGTCGAATCTGCAGATTCTTGCTTCTTTGAATAAAGAAGTGATGAAGTTCCACCAAGCTAAACTCTTTCCATTCCAGTAAATTCAGCTCTCTGAAAGTGAAGAGAAATGTGAAGTTTATGTCGCTGTTGGCTTTGCCTCAAGCCCAGCCCAGAGTGAACTTGTGTGTTAACACAGTTAAAATTATAATATTTTTTCCTTTTTCTTGTTGCGTGTTTGTGAGTGTGTGTGTGTGTGTGTGTGTATGTGTCCGGTCTTGAATGTGGACCAGCATTGAGATAGAGTAGTCTCGTGTACTAGGTGTTCTCAGCTCTATCCTGTGCGGGGTGGGGGGGGTCAAGGGGTGTGCGTGGGATATGTGGGGGGAATGGAAGGGTAGGTTGGGTGGGGGGAGGTTGGTTGGTTTGGGCTGGGTCTGTATAAACAAATATAAGTATTGAGGGGATGTAACTTTGATTTTGAGGAAATTCTGATGAAATTCTGATATTGATGAAATTCTAAAATTGCTCTTTTATTGTTGTTTTGATGACTTCCTGGTACCTTGTTGTTTTTTTGAAGTTTTTTAAACTTTTAACTTATCTTTTCATTTGGCAAATAAATAAACAAAAGAGTATATTTTTCTTCTCTGGGGTTTGTTATTTGCGATCGCTCTTGACTAACTTATTCAACCTTAACTGAACCTTAATGAGGTAATAATATGGTAAAGGTTACACCATGTTTTGTGTGAAGTGTGTTTTTGTGACACCTTTAAGTAGTACAGACACCTCTGTGGCCCACACCGCTTACAGAACAACAGCAAGGAGCCAAAGGAATCCTTTGCTGGAGAATCTCTAGGGGAATTCCTTTATCTTTACGTAGACAGCAAGCAAAATACCTGTTTGACTTCTTTGTTGGTGCAGAAAATAATAAGTAAGGGATAATGTATAGAAAGCCGGTAACATCTTATTCCAAAAATCTCCAAAACGAAAAAAATTACTTCACACAGTGTGGCTTTTTACAATTTATTTGTTACCATTAGTAGTGTTGATCAGCAGAGAAATAGTCCAGCAAAAACGTTGACGTACTATACAAGAGATATCACTTGCGGAGTGACACAAAAGAGGGCAAAAAATGTACTTTCCTTGACAGCGGTCAAATACACTTAGCAACGGTGAATTATCTAATATAATTCACCACCGGAAGCTGTGTAGGGCCCATGCAAGTGAACAGAGCGTTCCATGGCATTGAGAAGACCTGTGTTATAAGCAAAAATAATTGATAGCTGAACATGGGGAAGGCCCATTCAAGTGAATGGAGCATTCTACAGCAAGACCTGGGTAATAAACATAGTTATTCTAAATATGGTGTTGGCCTCGTCTTTCCAAGTGTTGCTTCGATAGTTCTTCATGGGAATAAAGATATACATCCCTCAATGACATAGCCTGAAACAATGCGATTGTGATGAAGTTGTAGGCCCTTTCCACTTCATTCAACAAAATGGAGATACAGATGGTCAGGATGTGTGTTGGTAAGCTAAGGGAGTTTGTTAAACCATGAGTGATCAGGCCATGTTCATATTTAATCAGTGAATATCTAGAGTTGTATCGTATTTGACATTTATTATGGGGTAGGTTCCAAGATAGCTTAGTAACTCACACAGACTGTGGGTTCTTTATTTCTGGGTGTTGAATGACGTTTGAGTTGTCCAATAAAATGTCTAAACCTAGGTTTGTTTGAGTCAATAAAATTAAAGAAATATTCATTTGATTTGATTTATTCAAATCAGAAAAGAAATATTCATAATATCAGAACAATGATTTGTCCTTTCCCTTTTAAAACCGAACCTGTGGTTTTGAGGGGAGGGAGTCTAATAAGGCATCTGGGGTTTCTGTCCCTCTCCTGCACTTGACTTTCTACATTCATTTTCATATTTTAGTTGATGTTGTGTCCTTTGATTGTGCAAAAAGTGAATTATAATGTATTGCCTTCTCAGTAGTTCTCAGTAGTTCATAGTCATTGTTGATTCGAGGTTAACTCTGACGCAAACTCGCTCTACTAACTTTTCATCACTTCATTCTTAATGAGGAGACAACACGGTAAAGTTTACATCATGTGGCATGTTTAGCGTGTTTTTGTGACACCTCTACAGACTCCTCTGTGGCCCACACCGCTTACAACAGGGAGCCAGTGAAATCCCATGAGGAGGTTTTCATGAGACCCAAGTGTATTCCTGAGTCCGTTTGTGTGTGTGCGTTATTCTGAGGGCCTTTCCTGATGAAGCCAAAACCTGACCTGATGTTCAACTCAAATGAGGCCCAGTTTGGCAGTATGGCCTGATGTATGAACAATAACATTAAATCAAAAGTGAACAAACATCTTTGTTAAGTGTGGCTGATTAAAGAACTGTATCTGAGTGAGTCCCTGCTCAGCTCATTGGTCGGTTCAGATGGACTAAGGAGCATTGTGTTATCCGGGCAACCAGTTTGAGATCCTTCACCTAGATGCTACATAGCTATGCTAGCTGTAGCATTCGGGGTCATCCCTATGTTCCCTTTTTTTTTTAAGAAGTCCTATGTTCCCCTGTAGCAATACATACCGGGGAGCATAGGACCCTTTTTCTGGAAAAGGGTCCTATGTTCCCTGCATCTATCAATCTTTAAAAATATTTAAACTTTGACGCGACATTCGTGTGATGTCAGCCAATCAGCGTTCAACAGCGTGGACACTGACGCCTTGTGCCCACTGCCTCCGTCCGTGGGGACGGACGCGCAATGCATTGTGGATCCGTGCGCTGAAGGCTCCGTCAAAAAGTTGAAAAATGTTAAACTTTTTCGGCAGCGACGGATCCGTCATCCAATCACATCACGTATGCAAATGTAAGCACTGTGACACTACTCGGGCTCTTACAACCCTGGAAACCTCCCCCATCCGTCAGCCACGCCTTCTGACGTCCTTTGGTGCAGTGGGCACGAGGCGTAGTGACATGTGTAACGTAACAGCCAATCAGTGTTCAACCGGCCAACTCAGTGCAGTGCAGTCCGGAGTGAACTGCAGCATGGAGGAAAAAGTGATTGTTGCCGTTTGCGACTCTCCCGGAGCTCTATAAATAATAGTATATGATATAATATAATTGTATAGATAATATCACGGCCAAAAGCTCTGTGCGCCTCCGGATGGCCGTAGCGCGGGGAGCTCTCGTGGGGATTGGGCTTCTCTGCGTTTGTTTACCGGCGTTGCTATGGTTTCCGGTCTTGTGTGTTCCAACGGTTTATTAGGTAGGCCTATCTATTAAATCTCTGTCTAATCAATGCTTCACTCACTGCCTCTTCCGTGGTCATTACAATATTATGAATAGACTGCGTCGGGTTCTCCGACGTCTCTCCCTCTTCCACAAAAGGTAAAGACATGCAATGGTGGTTATCTCGGCCGGAATTTGGCAGTAATTGTGGAATAAGTAACAGACCGGGGAACATAGGACCCTCTTTGGGAAAAGTGGGGAACATAGTGTTGTGATCTCTGGGCAGAACGAAGCGCTGCACCTCTTAAGGGATGATATCTACGAGAAGGTGTCCATCGTGTATGCTGACCGTACAGAGCTGGAGCAGGACGCCATCAGTGTGGAGGTCTTCACCACCACCCTGGCCGACGCCGAGGTGGTGCAAAAACTACTGGAGAAGCAGCCGCCCGCCCTGTCCAGAGCATATGACATTGCACACAGCTACGAGACCACCAGGAGGGCCGCCAGAACAGTCACACAATTCATGCAGCCTGGCCAACGCAGCTTTGTAAATCAGAGAGCCAAGGCCACCACGGTATGGGAAAATAACAGCATGCCAGCTTGGAGCCAGTGGGGGTAGCTGTCTGGTCTGTCGACTCACCAGAGGGGGCATATGCAGAGAAACTGCCCTTCACCCCGTCGACCCAGACAGGAAGCTTGGACAGTCAATAAGAACACCGCACCCGACACAGGTATAATGGTCACCTGTACTGCAAGTCAGGGAGATGACATGTGGGTTAAAATATTGATATATGGACTGGAAATGTGTGCTCTGCTTGACTCTGGTGCTCGGAGGAATGTGTTGCCCCTCCATCTTTTCAACTCCATTGCCACAGAGTCAAGACCCCCAACAGAGCCATCTGTCGCGCAGGTCCTGCAGGTTATCGGCCCCGGTGGTCTCGCAGTGCTGGGGGAAGTCAACCTACCAGTACAAGTGGGGAGCCGAGCTACCAATGTCAACTTTATTATGGCCGACACAGCAGAGAGCACCGAGGTTATCCTGGGGCACCCTTTCCTACATCAGACAAGTGCCCAGCTGGACTATGGTCGCCGTGAGATAACCCTCTGCGGAGAGAAGGTACCTCGTTTTAACCCAAGCCATCAGTCCTGGGTGCACATTGTCAGAGTGTCCCGCACAACAGTGTTGGAATCGGGGTGTGAGTATGTAGTCCCCGGCTCCGCCGACCTCTGCCATGCTGCTGACGGAGACCTGATGCTGAGCCCAACTAAAGGTTTCATCGAAAAACCCCACGTTCTAGTGGCTCACCTCATCGTACAGGCGCAGCGGTCCACCAACGCTCCCATCAGAGTCTTCAACCCTGGAGCCTTACCTGTCACATTGAAGAGAGGCGCTGTGGCAGGGATCCTACAACCAGCAACGGTGTTGGAGGAGCTGGAGCCCCAGCCACCCCTCGCCCCAGCGGCCTCTGAGCTCATTAACTCTGTCTCTGCTTCTTTACCCAGCCACCTGCAGGTCCTGTATAATGAGAGCTGTGCTAGTCTGCCCGAAAAGCAGATGCTTTCTGCACCCGTAAGGGCCTGTTCGAATGGAATGTGATGCCTTTCGGACTATGAAATGCGCCGGCCACATTCCAGAGGCTCATGGGCCGTGTCCTGGCCAGGCTGCAGTGGGAGACCTGTTTGGTGTACCTCGACGACATCATCGTCTTCGGGCGGGACGGCACCGACATGTTGGAGCGGCTCAGCCAAGTGTTCAACAGACTACGCGCAGCCAACCTGAAACTTAAACCTTCTAAGTGTTTCCTGTTCCGTGAGCGAGTGGCTTACCTGGGGCACATCGTCTCCACCGAAGGTGTCGCCCCTGACACCCAAAAGATCCAAAAGGTGACTGAGTGGCCCGCACCCCAAAACGTCTCTGAAGTGCGTCAGTTTGTCGGCCTGGCTTCATACTGCCGACGTTTCGTCAAAGATTTCGCCACAGTTGCCAAGCCACTCCACAAACTCACCAAAAAGTATGCACGTTTTAACTGGACGGACGAATGCCAGGAGGCGTTTGAGCAGCTGAAAAGCCGGTTGACGTCAGCGCCGGTGCTGGGTTATCCCCTTGACAGTGGCCCACTGCTCCTCGACACAGACACCAGTGACTGGGGAATCGGAGCAGTCCTCTCCCAAGTGCAGGAAGGTGTGGAGAGAGTGCTAGCTTATGGGAGCAGGCGAATGTCGGCCACCGAGCAAAACTACTGTACAACCAGACGAGAACTTCTGGCAGCTGTCGAGTTCACCTCTCATTTCCGGCAGTTCTTGCTTGGGAGATCATTCATAATTCGGACTGACCACAGCAGCCTGCGCTGGTTGACCCGGATGAGGGAGCCTGAGGGCCAGCTCGCTCGCTGGCTTGGAAAACTAGCGGAGCACGATTTCCAGGTGATCCGTCCTCATGGGGGACACCACCAAAATGCGGACGTGCTCTCCAGAAGACCCTGCCGGACGTCGTGCCCATGCACAGTGCCAGAGCCTCAGTAATGAGCCCCAGTGGAGGCTCGTTACAAGGGGATTCAGTGCAACATGGACGAGAGTCCAGCTGAAAAAGATGCCGGAAAAACTCCTGCAGGGCAGCCTCCAGTGGGGGTAGTGGTGCCCGAAGACAGCTATAGAGGCAGCCCCGCAGTCGAGTTGGATTATCTTCCAGTCAAGATAATCACTGATTGTCACTGAAAGCGGACGCTTTCAGTGACAATCAAGCTGGCTCTCTGTTCCGTCCAAGTGTCTGCAGGGTGAGTGAGCCTGCCCAAACCAACCTGTTCGGTGGTTGGACCAAAGAGCAGTTAATCAGTGCCAAAGAAACTGACCCAGATATAGCACCAGTGAGGGAGTGGATGGACGAGGGGAGGGACAGGCCACCCTGGGCCGACGTAGCACCCTACAGGCCTGCCACCAAAGCCTACTCGTCGCAGTGGAAAAGGCTCCACCAGAAGGACTGAGTTTTGCTGAGGAAATTCTACTGCACATATGGAAAGGTGTTCTATCCACAAATCCTGTTGCCTCAAGAGTACCGCACCTCAGTCACGGAACAATTGCACGATGGCCCAGTCGGTGGCCACTTTGGAGGAGAAAAGACACTCGCACGTCTCAAGGCCCAGTACTACTGGTACAATATGAGGGAGGACGTCACTCTGTGGTGCCGCACCTGCACCAGCTGTGCTGCAAAAGCCTGCCCGAAGAAAACACCTTAAGCCGCCATGGGCACAGTGCGAGTTGGTGCCCCCCTTCGAACGCATCGCAGTCGATTTAATGGGACCCCTAAATGAAACCCAAAGGCGCAACCGTTACATATTAGTAGTACAAGACTACTTCAGCAAATGGGTGGAAGCCAGTGGCGATTGCTCTAAGACTGCAAGGGAAGCTCAGCTTCCCCTAAAATTTCGAACATTAAATTGTCAAATATGTATTGTTGTGTTAACATTTCATTGAATAGAAATTCGTTAAAATACGTTCATGTCAAAGACGAGTTCGATAAGAATCTTATCCAAGACTGACTCGATTTTGTTAACTTCTCATACATTCCCGTAATGTCAATGCATTAGACCGTAGAAGCCGAGCGTCCATTCACTTCAATGAGACTGCATGGAACAGTTTTTTTCATTGCCTCGAAACTCGACGGTCATTGGAAAAATGCCCAGATTTGGGCATTTTGAGTTCAGTCCCATCGCGGATTTTGCAAGTGAAGTCTCATGACAAACTGCAACACATTTCTTGGTATTTGCTTGGCGAAATTGCTTCCATTATTAATTTCTTACACTGTGAATAAAACACATTTATTGTATTTCCTTGTTTCAGTTTAACATACTTTCCGCATTTCCTTGTTCCGAGATTAATATCGTTTCGTTAGTTTGTTCATTTATACCGTTGGCTAGGTCGGAGTGAACTAGCCAGCTAGCATTTTCTTGAAAAGGAACGGAGGGCCGAATTGAGGCATAAATAAATTAAATATAAATATATATAAATAAACCCTAACCCTAACTATTTTGATGTAGGCCAAAAATGAGCTTCCCCTCTTTAAAAGACCAGCAGCCGCCACTGATGGAAGCCTACCCGGTTCCCAATGAACAAGCAACAACAGTGGCCGAAAAGATTGTTTCCGAGTGGGTGTGCAGGTACGGAGCTCCACAGTGCCTACACAGCGACCAAGGTACCAATTTCGAGTCAGCTGTGTTCCAGAGAATGTGCGAACTGCTGGGAATCTACAAGACACGGACCACGCCGTTTCGGCCGCAGTCAGATGGCCAAGTAGAACGTTTCAATGCCACCCTGCAGAAAATCATAACCACCACCGCAGAACGATGTCACTGGGACTGGGACATTATGACCCCATATGCAGTCATGGCCTACCGTGCATCCAAACACAACTCCAGGGGCCTGACGCCTAACATGATGCCGGGACGGGAAATTGCCGAGCCAGTGGATCTTGTTGCTGGGTTGCAACCTGACCCGGACAACACTACTACCCCTCCATCCTTTGTCGTTCAGCTCCGGGAAAGGCTCAAGCTATCTCACCAGTTGGCCCGGGAGGTGCTGGGAAAATCGGTTGAGCGTGCCAAACGACAGTATGACAGAAACATGTGCAGAGTCCAACACAAAGTCGGTGATGCAGTATGGTTCCTAATCAAAGGCACCAAGAGGGTGAAGAATAAAGTGCGGAAGTTCCTGCCTTCCTACGAGGGTCTGTAATTTATCGTGGGCGTACTGGACGACTTTGTCTACCGGATTAAAAGGGGTCAGAGGATGAAGATGAAAGTCGTTCATCACGACAAACTCAAAGCTTACCACTCCAGGACGGCACTAGACAACGGCTGGGTCTTTCGAGAGGCTTAAACGTGGGCTTAAGTGGAGGGGCCACCCCTGCCGTCAGACCACAGCTCTTCTGAAATCGACGTCAGTCCGCTTGACCTTTGGGGCACAAAACACCAGAGACGGAGGACCCTGTTATGGAAGCCCTCCCAGGCCTCTTCTCTCCACCACCATCACCAAGCAGCAGCCAGCTCCCTTGCCACCCTGCTGAGCCTTCACTGGAGGAGGCTGGGACCCCGCGTACGGCCAGGGGAGAAGTCGCTCGTCCTATTTTGAACTCCACCCCTCAGCGTCGACCCCGGAGGGTCCGCAGAGCTCCTGACATGTTTGGTGACTGGATTGGTCACTAAGCGTAGTTGCCTGAGGTTGGTTGTAGGCGGATCGCTGCCCTCCTCAGAAAAAAATAAAAAATACTTCCTGTGTTGCCAAAGCAAAAAGAAAACAAAAGAGTTCCAGTATTGTCAAAGCAAAAGAGTTAGAGCATTGACAATTACAAAGGTTTCTAATATTGTGTCATCACAAGTGTGATTTTACTATATTGAGGTTAAAATGTGAAGTTTTATACGATATGGGTTTAATCTAATTGTTTCCTATCAACAGTCGGTACTTTGAATACTAATGGGCCGCATAGTTTTGTTAAAGCATCCTGGATATATTAACTACTAAGACACTTAATGAGCATGCGTGTGAAAGACAATATATATAAAAATTAAATGTTAATTGTTTAATAGAAAATATTGCCCTATTTTTGCACTTAAACTCCTGCACCCTGGAGTAACCTTACGCTAATGTTGAGTAGAGTGGTTAAAGTACTAGTCACATGAATTTCCCATTGGATGTATGAGTGTTTATGCCATTTGCTTACATGTACGAAAGAAGGAGTATGCAATATGCTTTAATTGATGTTCATGGACATTGCCTTTTCGCCTTAACTTCCCACTGGAAGAGGACCCCTTCAAGGACTGTGGGAAACACGGGTTATGGTTGGGGATGTTTGCATAATGACTGTCTAATTAATATTTTCCTGTGTACAGTCGAATGATACTGGAGATATGTTAAGGGTTTAAACATTCTCCAGAGTGAGGGTAGTGTTGCGATCTCTGCCTCCCCCTGGCGGCTTGTTGAGAAAATATGTGTGTAGAGCGCATGTGTGGGATGTAGTAGAACAGGTGTGTTGTGGGTAGGGATGAATGATTGACAGCGCGGGAATCAGTCTCAGTCTACGGTGCAAGGTTATAGAAGTGTAATCCAATATCCAGCTGAAAGCTAGCAAGCAAGTGCCTTTGATGCTTTTAAATGTACCACTGTGAAGGAATAAAGCCTAGTTCATTGCTGCAACCAACCAACGCCTCACCGTTTTTGCTTCGGCTCTGTTTTGCTACCCGGACCACTAGATGCAAGTTACCTGCAACGAGCCAAGTCATTAGTATGCGACCAGCTCGCTCCCAACGACGGTTCGGTGCATGGAAGCTGTGAAGGTAACAATAGGACCCTTTTTAAAAAAAAAGGGTCCTATGTTCCCCAGCCTCATACAAAGAGGGGAACTTAGGACCCGGGGAACATAGACACGCTCCCTATCATTCTAGTTGTAGCCTTGAAGTCCCAGAAACAGGAACAAATCTTCTTAAATGGCCATGGCTTTTAGACAGAAAGCAGCAACTCATTAAAATACATTTGTTTCCACCTCTGACCTCTTAAGTTCTTGCAGAAACAATGAACACAGCTATTCTGAATGTGCTGCATGCGGACTCCATGGGAATTAAGATATACAACTTATAATATACATTACATTTCGGGCATTAAGCCAACGCTTTTATCCACAGTGATTCTTTTTTACAACAAACACGAACTTGAACACGAGTAGCCTATAATAATTATTATACAAAGATACACGATTGAATATAA